>NW_010401477.1:2267-3362 GCF_000710305.1 Buceros rhinoceros silvestris
CTTAATCATTGGCACTACTTATGTCATTGACATTCCTCGACTTTATAATTTTTTGTATGTGAAAAGCAAGAGCTTTTTTTCACCTGAGCATCCATGCCTGATGAGTTTGAAAATCCAGTAAATAAAAGGAATTCTGGAGGATCAGGTTTTGAGCTTTTTAATCTATAATTCCCAAACCCGATGTTACACAATCTATTTTCTAAAGAAGATTGAAAGGCTACGTAATTACAACCCTTGGATGAAGAAAATATCAAGCACTGAAGGGATTGTGAATTTAATGGAGAAAAGTGTAAACACAAGGAAAAGACTGGAGAAAGAACCAAACCCAAATAAAGTTAGAAAAGCCTCACATATTTTTTAGCAGTGTGATCTAGGCTACCATGATAGAACTATATTCTATAGTTGCTGATGTCTTCACATCAATACTTTTTGAAAGATACTACTTTAATAATATATAAGACAAAAGCCTTAATAGGCAGGTAAGCAATACAACAACCTTTGGGCAGAATAGATGAACAACTCGTCCTCTAAACTTGCAAATCTATTTATTTACTTTGATTCAAAATGTATTTAAAAATAAAGTCTCAATTATTGTACAAATTAGGAATTAATTCAGAATTTCCATTTTAAAATTTACACTTTTTTGTCATCTTCAGTGCCTCTCGTTTAGGTATGTTTAAATAAATACTGAACCTCTGTCGCCGGTTTGGCCAAGGTAAAAACCAAGGTCCAATGATGATAATACCCTCCCCTATCCCTCCAGAGAAGGGAGAAAAGAATTAGTGAGACCTCTAAAATGGTTTTTGGAAAACTGAAACAAACTTTAATAACACTACAAACAAATATATATTAAATACAAAGGAAAACAGTGAGGTATTGAGGGTTTTGGGAAGGTGAGGGTTAAACTGAAAGAAAACACAAACTGCGGCAGTGGTCCGATATGGCGGCAGCCACGTGGTTCTGCCGTGTGAGCAGCACACAGAGACCCGCGCAGTTACGAATTACCCGGCAGCGCGAGATAGAGTGGAATTGGCACAAAGTGCTACCAGTCTCTGATGCGGAACGAAGCAGAGCAAAAGCAAACAGCTCTCGGGT
>NW_010401478.1:0-3055 GCF_000710305.1 Buceros rhinoceros silvestris
AATATGTTTTATTTGTCCTTGTCTGGTTGCTGTTATATAGAGTATATGTATGTGAGAAAAGCAGATATAGTGTATACAGATACTATTATATATCATACATATATACTATATGTACACCGTAGTATACTAACCTGTACACTATACGATAGTGTACATACAGTATATATGTACACTACACAAAATATACACTGTATATTTACAGTATATTTATACTTTTATGTATGTATACCATATGTATTTATATACCTCTCACATCTCTGACTCAAAAACCTAATTCAGGATTCATATGTTACTACGTTAGAAATACTGAAGTGAAAACACAAACAGTAACCTATGGTTTTGTGACCACTCCCAGAGACACAGCAGAGAGAAAACAACAATCTCTCTTCTTCCTAGGATGTCCCCGTGAAATAAATAAAGCATAAGATGCAGCATTAGAAGCTGCTGATCACAAAGGCAGCAATCTAGGGAAGGTTGTTCCACTTCACTGGAACCCCCCAAACTGCTCCAACATTGTTTCAGTAATATCTTCACAGCTATTCGGGGCAAAGTGACACAGAACCAACAACCCTTGAAAAAACAATCGCTGCCATGTTCAGCAGCTGCTGAGAAGCACAGGAAGGAAAGGTAAGGGTCAGAAAGCCAAAATTTGCTCTAACCTAGCAGATCCAGCCCACTGGCCCTGGTCCCGCAGGTCTGCTGTTAACGATCTGTGAAAAGCTGCCACGCATCAGAGTGCAAGGCCCATTGTCTGAGCAGGCTACGAAACCCAGTGTGTGAGGGGCCAAGGTGGTGCGCAGTGCCTGGAAAGTCCTCTCACCTGAGAGCGGCACGGCACCATTCCCTCCTGGAGAAATACAGCGAGTTTCAGACTTCGGCAGCATTGTCATCTACACTACTTCTACCCACTGTGGGCAAAACACTGCTGCTCACTTCGTGCCTGAATCTCCTTGCTCATTCCTTCACCAGCTCTCACTTTCTGGAGAGAGCAGGCAGTACTGATTTCAACCCATAAGGCTCTAAATAAAATTTGGGCTTAGCACTGCAGCTTTCCTGAGTACAGAAGACAGGCAAGGGCACCTAGTCAGAAGTTCTACATTGAAAACTTGCATGTGACCCTCATTCCCTGTACAGTCCTTAAATAAGCTTGAGTTGTTGATTAACTCAGTCTGGTAATAAGTAGAGGTCCTAGGTTCAATTCAAAAAGAAAGTGATTAATCTTTGGCAAAGAGTCAGGAACGCCACTTCCCAGATGCTGTTTACAGTTCATCACAGTGGCTTAATGCATTAAGCTGAGGACTGATTTGTGAAGCCCCAGTGGCCAAGCAGTAACTACATGTTGTAGAGATGTATATTTCACTGGCATTTCCTGAATGCCATCTAGTATTTCCTTCCTGAAACACGTGCGATGAAAAAGTATTCAATTTTTTTATGGCCGTAAAGCATGGAAGCATCTACGTTGAGGGCAGGACTAGTGTACAAAAACCCCATCGCTCAGATCCTGTTCTGTTTAAGGATGCACAAGCTTTACCCAAGCCACAGCCCAGTCTACCCTTATTTGCAGGCAGCCTCTTACATGCAAAGACATTCATTACGACCTTAATCTGGAACGGTTTGAACTTGGACCTCAAGTGAATGCTGCCTCTCTTTATCAAGACATAGATATAATAATAACATGCGTTCTAGTTTCATAGTTTCTAAAAATTATCAACAATTTTGGTTGCCAAGAACAATTATGTTGTATTGTCAAAACTTTATTGCAGCAGGCAATAGATGGTTATACAATATATGTTTATGCAATGTTTACTGCAGTTGGTGAGTATATGTATTTTTGTCTGGCATTCTCTGTATTAGCATTTCAGTCTGGATCAGGAGTTCACTCCAAAAACATGTATTTGACCATACTAATTTACCTCATGTGATGGATCACCCAAACTGGACACCTTTTGGGGAGACTAAAGCTGAAGCTAGGCAACCAGAACAGTCAGCTGAAGGAGCCACATGAGAATCAGTCAGGAATAACTATGCTGAAAAATAAATAAGACAGGTATCTTCAGAAACAACAGTATCACCCTACAAATTGATTTCTTCGGAAACACGTACCTTGTAAATGCAGCCGCCAGTTTACCTGCATCTTCTGTTAGAGCGCCTCTCCAATACTCCTGGAATAATAAAGTCATGACTGAACAGCACTATGGCAGGTAGATCTCAGCAAAATCAAGCCACTGGAATAATATGAAACGGTACCTGTGCCTGTGTTACCTGTATGACTTCCTCAGGATACCTGAAGCCTTTCTTAAAACTGAAAAAAACTCCTGAATTCCATCCCATTGTCTGGAACAGCAGACAGTCCTTAACACATGGTAAGACTTTTCTGGAAATTTACATCCTATTTGTCCCAGATAAATAAAAGTGTTTAGTAATGATTTTCTTGACATTCCATTGGAGTATTTGAACAAGTTTCTTCATAAAGTTCATTAACTTACGCCTTTAATGAGTGCAATCATGACTACACTTTGGCTTGAAAATATACATTCGGATGAAAAATGGGCGCTTGCTCTGGTCCGTTGAAGCCAGGATTCCACCAGCTGGACTGATCATCCCTTAAAGCGTTTGGACTGTTTGTCAATTATTTTTCCATACCAGGATATCCAGGGAATGTTTGCAGCATGACTGCTGGAAACTTTCGTTGAGCAGATGGTAAGAGGTGTGTTACTTTTAGTTGGTTTGGCTACAAGGTAAATTTATGCTTTACAAATCTGAATCACATCTGCCCTCCTTGATTTAATCACTAATGCAAAGCCAGATGCTTCCACAGTTGCCTTAACTCCAGTAACAGGTTTTATCTGTTAAAGCAGTAATTAAAGGTCTTTTGAAAAAGCAAGGAGGGAACCAATAATTATACAGATGGAGAGGGAATACTTTCCAGCTGAAATTACAATTTCTTTTCCCACGTCACCTATACATGTACGTGACCATCATATGATATGTATATGATGTATCAAAATGAAGGGTGATGAAGACTCCACCTGTGAGGGAGGATCAGAGCAAGGAA
>NW_010401479.1:0-1016 GCF_000710305.1 Buceros rhinoceros silvestris
CCGGGCCGGGCGCGGGTCGGTGCGGCGGATGGAAACGCCTTGAGCGCGATCTGGTGCTCGCCGGCGGAACTGCCGGCGCCGGGCGAGCGCTGCCTCCTGACGGATGGCGCTGTGCAGCGGAGTGAAAAGACTGTTACGCAGTTAGTGAGAATTATGAAGGGTAAATTCGGATGAAGTATTTAGATCTTTTCTGAAATGAAAAGCTGTGCTCTATAAATTCAAGGAAAGCTGAATTTCTGTAATTGGCTTTTAATGGAACAATAGCGTTTAAACTGAAGTACTGTAGTTCTATCCTATTAAACGCAAACAGGCTCGATTTAAATGACATTAACTTTGTCACACAAACTACTAAAAGCTGGCCTTAAATCATACCTTTTTTTCCAGATTAACTAGCAGTAAATATTTGTAAAGCGCTTTGAAGATGAAAAGCACCATGCACAGTAAGTGATAAATGTTATTGTTATTTATATTACTTCCCAGAAAAGTCACGGTAGTGTTGTTTAAGAACAGAATGTAAGGCCTGAGCTTTGCATTCCTTCGCTTTGGCGTGTTAGTGTGATCTTCAAACATCATTTAACAGGGAAGGGAGAATTTTCTGGTCTAATTTTAAGGCACAATAACAAATAGGCAGTTCATCTTAGTAAATAACGGTTGTATCCTGCAGGAAGTAATCCCAGTCTCTCCAGTAATGGATTGCTGAGCTAGCTGTGGAAAAACTAAACTAAGAGCTCAGGGTCCTACCAACCCATATTGGCTGCTACCAAGACAGTGAAAAACCTCTGATTAACACATGATCTCTAATGCTCGTGCACAAAGTCAATAGTAATTTTTATTTCTTTATCGAGTAATTTATAAGCACAAACAAATAAAACTTGTAGTTAGCATCAAACCCATCTGTCATTCAGCCTCATTTCAGTTCTCAAATCTCATTCTTCCGAGCTAATTTAAAACACTGACATCAACTTTCGCTCTTCTTAGTCCTCACTGACTCCTCACTGTTTCCAGATATGAGGAAT
>NW_010401480.1:0-808 GCF_000710305.1 Buceros rhinoceros silvestris
TAACTACCAAGGCGAAAGAGAGAGTGGGAGAGAGAAATCCAGGCTATTGCCTTGCGTGTGCTGCAACCGCTGGGAAAGGTGCACTAGCATGAGGCTGACCACCTGATTTCCTTGGGGAAAAAAAAAATCAATCCCAGAGGGCTTCCAAGAATTTGCATTTTCTACCCCCACAGTTGCTGAAAGGAAGAAATTATCTCTTTTGTTTGTTTGTTTTCCCTAGCTAGAAAATAAATACAGAAATAGAGAGATGGTGAGTGGTAGTAGTGGTGGAGGGGGTAATCCTGCAACTGGGCATAGATAAAAATATCAACAATAATGGTGAAAACCAGCCCCTTAATTTTTCACTTAGAAATATTTAAATGAATGTGTTCAAAACTGAGAAGAATGTTGGGTTGTCGTGGTGAGATACGAAGTTGAAGGCATAAAAATTAAATCAAATCCAAGGGGGAATTTTTCCTGCTCCCTGTTAAATTAAATCTCTCTTACACAAGCAAAAACACAAACGAAAGGCAGGGCAAAAGTTTTCCTGTTTGGCAACCTTAGGACTATGAGCAGCAGTTCCCGTCGCCTGAGCTCTAATGCACCGAGCAGGGTGGCGTGTCATATCCCAGTCCCGGTTCTAGCACCCCGCAGCAGTTCGCATGAGCAGATGAGGCGTTTCCACGAAGTTGGCCAAACCCCAAGAACAATGAAGCCAAGGTGCTTTTGGGGAGCGAGCTGTCCTGCAGCCTCCTGTCTCCCTCCTCTGCCTCTCCATGGTCCCTCGTCGAGTCGCCCTGCGCGGGAGGCTGCGGGAAAGAGCCACAGC
>NW_010401481.1:0-381 GCF_000710305.1 Buceros rhinoceros silvestris
GGGGAAGACGAATTTTAGGCTTCACGTAACTCAGTTGATTGCAGCAGTTCCCAGCTGTAGAGTTGGAGCACTGCTGGGACTCCCAACCCAAACAGCTGGCGCAGCGAAGCCTATTTTGCCCCCCAAGGAATAAAATCCTGGTGCCAGTACCAGGGAGCCACATAAAAGCACCTCTAAGGGACTTATTTAAAAACTTTAGTGCAGCAAATGAATGGCAGAAAACGATTTTTTGAAGGATTTAATTAAATAATTTCCGAGAAAAATGTCATAGGATCGTTTGAGAGGGCTACAGAAGCAGGTCCCCCCGCCCTCCTCCCGCTGAAAGCCTGTTGGTACCGATCCCAGTACATTTATCATTCCTGAAAACCAGAACCAAAACTT
>NW_010401481.1:533-2009 GCF_000710305.1 Buceros rhinoceros silvestris
CCTTCTGAGAAGGCAAAACGCAGCAAAATTCTGGCCAGCCCAAGAAAAATTGCATTAACAGCTCCTACTTTATACCAGTATTAATGAGGCTGAGGCTTCCTGAGCTTTAATGGGAAGTGAAATCTCCTTTAAAGCCCATGTTGGCATCAGAGGGAGATGGGGCTTCACACCTGCTCGCCCACTGAGCCCCAGCCCTGCGAGATTCTGAGAAGGCAAAACGCAGCAAAATTCTGGCCAGCCCAAGAAAAATTGCATTAACAGCTCCTACTTTATACCAGTATTAATGAGGCTGAGGCTTCCTGAGCTTTAATGGGAAGTGAAATCTCCTTTAAAGCCCATGTTGGCATCAGAGGGAGATGGGGCTTCACACCTGCTCGCCCACTGAGCCCCAGCCCTGCGAGACCCGAGAGGAATAGGAAAAAAAATAAAGAGGCAGGAGGAGGTTTCAGCCAGACCTCTGTGAATTCAGCCCCCAGTAAACCCCCCAGGGCTCTGCCTCCTCTTGTGCCTTTACCTCCAGAGCGTCCCTCAGCTTTTGTTACCTTGAATAAAGGCGCATTCAGCTCAGCAGAGGCTCTGCTGCGAGCCACGACCCAGAGCGAGATTTCATCTTTTATTTTATTTTACTTTATTTCACCTTATTTCATTTCATTTTATTTTATTTCCCCCCTCCCTCCTCTTCCCTGAACACAGGCAAGAAGCACACCGCTCCTCCCTGCCTTTATATTCGCTGTTGAAATAACCAGAGCATCACCTTTCCCCGCTACTTTTTGGTGCAGTTACATCCACCTCTCTAAGGAAACACCTCGCCAAAGAACCAGACCTCCCTCTCTGCACCACCCACAGCCACTTCCACAGCACCCTTCACCCCTGCGCTATCCCAAGACACCACCTCCACTCCCAGTCCCAAACCTCCCCAGCGCGATGCATCCCTCACAGGGACACGGCTGCCCCACAGCGAAGTGTCTCCAGAAGATTATTCTTTTTCCAACTGCACCATCAACTTCCACCAGGGAACTGCTGTTTCCCACCAGCTTCTGCCCCTCTTTCCCCACACCGCCTCCACGAACCAGGGCTGAGGGCTCACAACCAATACGTGCAGCACCTGGCGCGCTGGACCATAGCATGGGCGGCCATACCAAAACGAAACGAAGGTCTCCCCTTGCTCGATGGGACCCCAAAAGAGGGGCGTGATGCTCAGGTGGGACCCCAAGAGGGGTGTGATGCTCAGGTGGGACCCCAAAAGAGGGGTGTGATGCTCAGCGGGGACCCCAGAAGAAGGGTCAGCGCTTTGCACATTGGTCTCCAGAGCCCAAAGCCCTGACCAGGGGCTTTGTGAAGCCGGAGGAAGCGGCAGCGTGTTTAGCTCGTACCGTCGCATAAAGAAACAAGCACTGCGGCTCCTGCGCCCCAAGTTGAGCTGCCGCGGATGGTTCGCTGCGCTTAGTTTCTACATAAGAGGGTTAAGCAGCCTGC
>NW_010401482.1:0-2350 GCF_000710305.1 Buceros rhinoceros silvestris
CTGCTGCAGGAGGGACAGCAAGACTTCGGGTATGTTTTCTCTTGGCAAATACAGGCATAAGTTCTATCGCAACCTTTTCTGTACCGGGACTCACAGAGAACAGAGTAGAATGTTTTACCAGTCTGTAGGTGAAATCCAAATACCACAGTGTGTGCTTTGGGATGAGTTTATCATAGACAGAGGGAAACACAGAGCCTGCAGTTCCTGCAGATATGCAGTTATCTGTTCCCCCTGGCCTGTCTCTGCAGAGTAAGCACCGTGCTTTTATCACTCCCTTCATTAACACTCCTTTCCTTGCACAGATCATCTCAAGGAGCAATCCAAGGAGGGGGAATATCTTCCCATTCTTATTCTTCTACCTCCTACTCTCATGGTCAGTCTTGCGACAAGACAGGTAAGAAATGTCTTCCTAAGGGGATCCTGATTTATCCTGTCCCCACGGGTTTCATGTTCTGTGTTCCCTCTTTTCCTGTTAATACCACCCCTTGTGTTACAAACTCCAAACTTGCACCGCTCACAACCAAACATCTTAATTTCAAGGTGTCTCAGCTTTGGTTCCAGAAACAAGCCCTTTTTCCTCACTTTGTGAAGACAGATGGACGTTTAAATAACAGATCCATCTGCAATGTCTGTGCTGCAAGAGACTGTCGATTTCCCATCAGAGTAACAGTTCCATCTTTTCCACAGGGCAGTCACGAGTGTGTTAAGATACCACCAATGTGTTGGTCTTCCCTGATCTACCTACTGCCATCTAAGCAGGCCAGCCCACAACGCGATAGTACCCCCAGCACATGCCCTGTGTACCCGCCTGATGCAGAGATCCTCTACAAATGCTGTTCATGAGGTGGAGATGAAGAATATCTAGGAGTCTCCTAAAATTATCTACTTTTTCCTTTTTATGCTGTTCTTCGCATGTAACCCCTGTATCGACACACACTGCTCCGCAGTGCAAGTGCTGATCGACTTTCTGCTGGTAACAACACTTCTAATAAATCCCCTCTGCAATGCAAAGAAAACCAGGTGTCCCACAATCTGTCTGGTACTCGGTATCGTAGGAAATTCAGGTGAAACAAATGAAATGATAAACTTTCACCAAGAAATTTGAGTTGGCTGTATTATGTAACATGCCCAAAGACAATGGTGCGTCACCACGTACTGCGGCGATGTCTGGGTGATGAGCAGACACCCTCGCGTTAAACTCAAGGGTGACACCTGCGGGGAAGAAGGGCGGGCGGCTGAAAGGCTCTGCCAGAGCCGGCACAGCAAGGGATGGGTGAGAGGCTGCTCTGCCAGTTCAGCAGCTGAACCGAAACGATCAGCATTAACTAAGCCCAAAATTCCTTGAACCTTTCGCCAAATCAAATGTATTTTCCTTCGGGTCACGGAATAAGAAATCAGTCTCCTTCAGGCAGCCCTGCCTCCCCCTCTGCCTGGCCTTCTCCAGTAACGGCAAAGGACAAGATCGGGGAGTGGCTGAGGAGTCTGACAGTTCTCCCTGTAGCCCAGACTGTTGGGGTCGTTCCTCCTGGGGGAGCAATCTCTGTGGAAGGTCAGGGTGGATGAGCAGAGGACGGGCAGGTGGTTCGGCCTCTCCAGAACTGCTCCACTTCTCAAAACACACTGACATTATTTGGGCTCAAAAGCAGGAGAAAAATAGGTGAAATGTCTCACTCACGTAGAACACTCAAACCTGTGTTCCCATGTCTGGTTTCAGGGGGCTGAGCCCCCAGAACAGGGTCTGTCACATACCAGGGCAGTGACCTGCTGCTGCCCGGAACCAGTCTGGGCGGGACACGAGCCCACATTGTTCCCCGGACATTTCTTACTCTGTCAAAGAGCTTTGCACTGGTGCTTGGTTTGCAAACAGTTCAGGTCAGGTAAAATACCATCTTCCAGGATAACCGTGTGTCTTTAAAAAGGCCTCAAACTGTCTACCCGTCCCAGTCCAAAGCCGAATTCTCAGCACAGCAGAAACGAGAGACGAATCAGAGAAACTCCTTCCCTAGAAAACGAAGGAGATAAAGTTGAAGCACAGCCACCTCTCTGCGGAGCCACAGCAGGACCCTCCTGCTCCTGCACAAGCTGGCAGACCCCCCTGTTCTGCCCTGTGCTCCATGTGACCTCCCATCTCAGCCAGTGCTGACCACCTCAAACACCCTGGCCGAGCACACCCGCCTCCAGCTTCCCCTTGACCGCGCTGCACCGAGGCACGAGGCAGGACTGGCCAGAGCAGCATTTGCCTGTCGCCACACCAAAGCCACCAAAGCAAGCCAGGTGAGCCACTCGGTGCTGACGGCAGGGAACGTGGCTCCGGACGGGTGGGTGCCGCCCGCCAGACGCCCGGCGCGTG
>NW_010401482.1:2384-4275 GCF_000710305.1 Buceros rhinoceros silvestris
AGGGAAAGGGGCGCGGGGGGGGGGGGGCCCCCCCAGCCAGTCGCCCGGCGTGTGGGCTGGCAGGGCATCCTCTAGTGGCTCACCAGCCAAGAGGCCGTGCGGTGGGGTGTGTGACGGGCTGCTCGGTACAGCCTCGACAGCACGTTCCAGCCTCAGGCCCGGGAAACGGTTAGGCCAAGGAAAGCACAAAACCTGCTGTGTTTTTCACAGGGGTGGCACTGTGATAGCACAGGAGGTGATAAAGCAAATTAACAGACAGAGGGCAAACAGGATAGAGATTAATCTGTTACAAAGGACGGGGAAGAGAACCAGAGGAAACCTCTGTTTCACATGATTCTCCTAAAGGGTTTGAGGAACTCCCCGTGAAATCAGCAAAGGCAGATCAAGTCAGAACCTCCTGGACTGCTCTTGCACGGGTTTAATTAGCGTTTAAGTTGTTCTGTCTCTGTTTTCCACTTATTTCATAGCAACAGTGGCTGCCTCAGAGAGCCAGGGAGCGGCTGTTACCGGTGCCGGCGGCTCAGCTGAAGGGTGCTGCCAGGAGGGGGGACTGTGGAGACACCATGCGCTCTGCAGCTGCTCTTTCCAAAGGCAACCAAAAGTATGTGAACTGGAATCTCTGGGTGTGTTCGAGTTTCTTAGGTCTGGAAATCAATCTTCTCATCATAGGACATTGCCGGCGGCCGGATGAAGATGGGAGGGGGAAATAGCTGCAGAGAGAAGAATCCCAAACAAGAACTGGAAATGAGGGGACTGGATTCTAGGGGCTTCATGCCACAGGATCTAGACCTGCAGCTTGGGTTTCTGTTCACCAAGGCGGCTGTCCTATATGGACAGGTACAGCAGCCTCTTGCTTCTCAATCTGGCAGCTTCGTGCACGCTCTCGCCAGGCTCTTGCCCTCTTGGCTACAAGGAAATGGTGTCCCTGAGGCAGCCCCTGCTGCGGGCAGCCCCGCCAGGCCTGCTCCCTTCAGCCGTTGCCAGGCAGACTTCCCTCTTGTCACCCCCCGCTCCCCCCACCAGTGCCTCAAGTGAGGAGAAAAGCAAATCTGTGAGTCACTGTGACTCTGATAAAAAAACAGATGAAAGGAAGCACCTCTGTGGCACTTCTCACCCTCCGCAGCCTGCCAGAACAATGAACAATCGGAGCAGTGGAGTGAAGCAAGAACAAACATTCCTGCAGGACAGCCAGCCTTTCTGCATTCCAGGTGACAGACTCCTCTGAAGTGTCAGGTCAGACACACCAGCGTGGAGCAGAAATCCCCCAAACGTCTGAACTTCTGCAAGGACTCTCACACTGACAGACACGCAGGGCAAAGGCTTGCTCATGGCTGGGGAGCGAACGCGCCACTCCAGGGGCACTGGAGCTGGTTTCACAACCAACCAAGCACTGCCTAAGAGAAGGTTCCGCGTGCTGCAATTACTGCTAATTACCCCGGCTGGGAGCCCACGCTCAGACATGCGGCACAGGCTGGCTGCAGGGAACACCTTTCCACTGGCATCAGCACCTGCGCTCCACCAGCTCTGGCAACGGGAGCGCGACCGCGCACCAAAGGCACTTCCAGCCCTTTTAATCCGCGTTTTCTTACAACACTTCTAATCCCGGTTCAGTTCTTTCCCACAACTTGATGTCAGACTGTCAAAAATTACAGCAGTACCAAAAATTTCCCAGCGATAAATACCAATAGCAATACACTCTCCCCGTGTTTTAGGGACACGCACAGGGTAGAAGAGCTCATCTCCCTGGGCTATGAAACCCATCGATTGTGCTTCTACCAAGTCTGGGATTTCTTTGGGGCATTAATTTTCCATGTAGCCTATGGGAAAATGCCCTTGCACAGCTCTGGGCCTCCTCCCCCTCCTCCTCCTCCTCCTCCTCCTCCTCCTCGTG
>NW_010401482.1:4541-6882 GCF_000710305.1 Buceros rhinoceros silvestris
CCCCTCCCCCTCCTCCTCCTCCTCCTCTTCCTCCTCGTGAGTCACTGCACAGCCCTTGGCAGGGCAAGGGTTCCACAGGCACTTAGCTCCTCTGCAGCCGGGGACAGGTTTCGCCTATTTGGTTTTGGCGGTGGCCCCTCGGCTGCCTATTGCTGCTGCCTGCAGAAACCTGACTTCTGGAACAGCCTCCCGTCAGTCGATGTTTGACTCGGAGTCCTAGTTCCCAGCCCCATCATTCCTTGCTGAGATTTTCCAGCCAGATAACAGGCTAAAGGAAGTGCACAAATATGCCCGGTGACTCGTCTCTCACTACTCAGGGCTCCGTGTCCCAACTGATCCTTTCTTCCCACACCGTTTTTAACCCTGCTATAAGAAAATCCCTTTGATTTTTTCCCTCCCTCCGGTATTCCACTCCCTGATGTGCATTATCATCATAGCTCTGGACTGGTGGAGAGGTCAAGAGTTTAAAGCAATTCATGTTTCTAGGGAACAGCGACAACACTCAGGTGTTTCCAGTACACACCACATCCAGTTTCAAGGATTTACGTTGCTCCCACTTATTGAAGTGTTTGAGTTCCTCATGATCTTTTACGTATTTCCCTCACACTAATATATCCAAAATTATATAAATGACAAATATTGAGAAATTAAATTATATGTCCCAAAACACTGCAGAAGCCTGTAGCTGAACAGGGACCCACGTCCCTCAGGTTCAGCTCAAATCACAGCATCATCACTTCTTCCTAGATCCCTGGAGAAACCAAGCTGCCCTATGTCTTCCTCTCCTCACAGCTTTGAAAACAGAACCCTTACATGACCTCACTTCTCTTTCTGCGCAGAGATGGGGACTCCCTTTGCACCCCTTGCAATCTCTTTGCAGCCCCCGCTCAGCAGGTCAGTGGCGCTCCCTCTGCTCTCCCTTCCCTTCCCCATGAGCAGCCACGGGATATGTGCTGGGACCTGTCTCTTCAACACCAACATTCTTGATTTGCATCTGCTGGCACATTCGGTGCGTATGTAGCAACGCCAGGTTTGTGGGGGGTTTAAAAAAAAATTGATTAATGATGTGATCTAAAAGCAGGAAAGCTTAGAATTGTATCTGGGGCAGACAGCCAAAGCAGTCAGCTCCGTACCAGCTCCAGCCCAGCGCCTGCTATCACCGGTTCGTCCCACAAGGAAGTGTAAATAAAAAATAGAAACATCTGTCTTTGAACTAAAGAGATTCAAACGTTTCATGTCTGTGACCTTCGACAAGTGAGAAGAGCACTCAGGCCAGTGTCACTCGGAGGGTTCCAGGACAATTAATAAAACACCCTGACCCCATACGGACAGGTGTCTAAAGCAGGAGCAACTAGTAAAGCAGAGCAGAACTGGGCTGAGCCGGAGCTGGATCGGGGACAGGTTCCACCAGTCTGTGGGTGATTCACTTGAGTCAACGGTCTCCTTCCCCTCAGATAAGCTGCAGATAAAGGAAATTCCTTTGGTGACCATTCCTTGTACTTTCTTCAGGGAAAAGCTGACCCTACAATCAATCAGGTTTACTGGGGGGAGGGTGGGGGTGGAGGTCTAGGCAAAATGATCAAAGCACCTTCTTTCTCTTCTTCCTTGAGCAAATACTCTGCCATACTAAAGGCGTCCCAAGCACTTCAGTACGTGATATCCCCTTGAAGGAGTCCCAACAAGAACAAACACACACAGTCATGGAGGCAAAAGAGAGACGGAAAGTTAAAAGAAAAACAAAACCTTCCTGGAACCTTAGAGCAGAGTTTCAGTAACAATGAGATGGTTTCCCCAGCAGCGTCTCACGGGCTTTCTCTCTCCCGACACGCTGGGCTGTGGGCCCACGCTGCCGTCAGGAGCTTCTGTTCAGTCTTTGGGACATTTCCCCAGGTTGGGAGCCAGCCTGCCCTGCTGGCAGCAACAGTCCAACAGCACAACGTGGGATGGCTGTCAATTCTGCTCCGGCAGTTTTGGAGGGAGTGCAGAGATCTTCTCGCCCCTAATTTTCATGAACTGGATCATAAAATATTATGCAGCATCATAAATGTGCATTTCATTTTGCAGCCCCTCCGCTCCAAGGAGCTGATGTGGGAGTGCAGGGAATGTTATATTTGACACTAAAACAACCGTCCTCCTGCAGCTTTCTGTCTGCAGGCTGTAACTCTGTAGTGTCGCCTATTCACAGCCCTTGGAGCAGTTACCTGCCGGGCAGGTTTTCCTCCCCAGGGCTGAACAGCATATTCAGACCTACGGGAGGAACGACCAGCGTGACTTTGGCAGACTGCCGCTCCGGAGCTCTTTGGGAAGGCTGCGCAGTGCCTGCGAACTGGCGGGTGTGGGG
>NW_010401482.1:6975-9427 GCF_000710305.1 Buceros rhinoceros silvestris
CTCTGCAGAGAGAGAAGAGCTTGGCTGTGGTGTCCTGCTAAGTCTGGCACGAACACCGTACGGAGCGAGCAAGACCTCCCGGCCCCGAGTCTCTGCAGAGTTCCTCTTTCTTTCCACAGCCTCCTGCCCAGCCGGGCCAATGGGGCTGTTGGTACAGGTGCCAGTTCGGCCCTTTGTTCTCCCACCCTCTCCATACTGGCCTGGCAGTTCGCTCCCCTCTGCCCTGGGGTGTGCTCTGGAAACCCCAGAGCAGCTCCCATGGGTATGGAAAGCCCCGCCAGGCCCTCGCCCAGAGCACGCATTTGGCTGAGCTGTAGTTCTTTATCGTGGGATTAAACGGAGTTCTCACCCAAACCTCACAGCACCTGGTGCTCCAAAGAGTCTGTCTGGTGGCACCACTTGCAGGTGGCAGGATTCCTGCCTCCCTCCTTCCTCAGAGCAGCTCTCCTGGGCAGTGCCAGAGCTTTGGAGGGGGAGAGGGTGGCAGGTGAAGGAAAGAGAGTGGAAGAAAAGATGCAAGTGTCCACTCGTACATTAGGGATGCTCACGGAGGAGCTCGCAGGCATCTGAAAACTCATCTTGGACAACAGAGGACTGGAACATTTCAGCCATAACATTCTCATGAATCTCAAAGACCAGAAGCCCTAGTGATCACGTTTCCTCTGTTTATGTCTCTCTTTCAGCAGCAATGAAAGGACTAAATGTACAATCAGGCACCTGTTTCTGCTGCTGCTCACTCCGCAGGTACGCAGGGAAGCTTAGTGGTTATCTCTGCCTCAAACACAGCCATGGTTCCACGGAAAGGATTCTTCTTTCTGCAGAAAACCAGAGTCCTGCAGACCAGGCATGTCCTCTGTGAGACCCTCTCCTCCATGATCAGCCCAGAAGGAACCAAGAGTAAAGAAAGAAACAGTGAAAAATGCCCCTTCCAAAAGAAGACTCTTTCTCAAGGGAAATAAGGAAACAGAGGAGTGGGACCTGGTTTGTGCAGGTCCACACCCAGTGTTCACCACTTGGGCTCCTTCCAAGCTCTGTTATCAGTCTGCTGACTACTAACTCAACCACTCTATGAAAACCCGTTCCTGAGGTGACACGGGGGAAGTCGCCGTGTGACTCTGCTGTGGCCACAGCATTGGCTGCAGCAGGGCTGGGCGCTGCCAGTCCTTTTGTTTCTGTCAGGTGAACTGTAACTCAACTCAGGAATGAACCTTCCCCTCAGTGGGTGAGGCCTCCTCTCAATCTCACCTTCTGCTCCACCAGGCTGCAGTCAGGGGGAGGAATCAGCCCCTGTGTGTGAAGGCATTTGGGGCCGAAACACAGCCCCCTGCGCAGCGCTGACCAATGGGAGGAACCGCCGTGTTGGCAGAAGGCTTTAGGCTGATAAATTCCACGGGTCTCAGATAACACGCTCTGGAGACAACTCCCATTGTTACAGGCATAAAAGAGGTGGGGTGGGGGAACACGCACACGCTCCTGCCACAGGATCCCAGACGGCGTGAGCTGCAGCTTGGGTCGGGTCCTCGGTGCTCCTTGCCATGGCCACTTACAGCTTCAGGCAAACCACCTCCTCTGTGGCTGGGGGACCTGCTGGCTCCTCAGCCCGTTTCGGTGGAGGCTTCTTACGGGCTCCAAGCATCCACGGGGGATCTGGTGGCAGGGGTGTGTCAGTCTCTTCTGCTAGATTTGTCTCTTCTGGCCTGGGAAGCGGCCTGGGTGGTGGGTATGGGAGCAGCTTTAGCAGCAGCTTCAGTGGTGCTTACGGTGGCGGTTTGGGAGGCGGTGATGGCCTCCTCTCCGGAAATGAAAAGGCGACTATGCAGAGCCTGAACGAACGCCTCGCGTCCTACCTGGAGAAAGTGCGAGCACTGGAAGAGGCAAACACTGATCTCGAAACGAAAATCCGAGACTGGTACCAAAAGCAAGGGCCGGGCCCAGCTCGGGACTACAGTGCGTATTACAAGACTATTGAAGACCTTCGAGACAAGGTAGGTGTTACTGCTTATTAAAAATCACCTTCGATTTGCACTTAAACAGGAAGACTAAAATCCCAGAGAGAAAAGCTTCCCTAGGAAGGCTCCACAGTTCATGGGCAGGAGGGGAAGGTGAAATGAATATGCAGCGACTGGGCGGGGTGGATACAGAAAATGATCCGGATGGAGTGACCTGCTTTATAAACGTTAGCCCAGAGAAGGTACAGGCCAGGCAGTCTGAGATGCCTCAGCCCCTAACGCTCTGCTCTAAACAGAGCAGATACACACACATATGTACACACACGCTGGTCATATACACACAAACCAGCCGGTAATAGATATATGACCATGAATACACTGATCAATATAAAAAGAGCAGCACGTTGCCAGCAACCTCCTTTTGCTGTCATCCGTTACCTGCCGCGTAGCTGGGCAGACTTCAGAGGCACACTCTGCTTCAGCAGGCGAGAGAAACGGGTTCG
>NW_010401482.1:9511-11057 GCF_000710305.1 Buceros rhinoceros silvestris
CAGCAGGAGAGAGAAACAGGGGTTCGGTGGAGTGTCGTGGCTGTGAAGAGAGCAGCTCAACAGCTCACCACCACGCGCTGATTTTTCTCTCACAGTTCATTTCCCCTCGGAATTGCAATAGAGAGCCAAAACACCTGGCTTGTGGCGGAAGGAAGTAGCAGACGTGAAGTCATCAATCCCATATATAAATGCAGGATTCGCCCCAACAGCCCCTGGGTACCTGATAACAGGTTGCTCGGAGGAGATACACACCCAGAAACACAGGCAGCAGCTGATGAAACGATGTAAATAAATGAAAGAAAACTTTAGGTTTAGTTTTCACGGTTCAGCCTGGAGTTCACGCCCGCTCCCACACAGTTCACTGCCTCCTTGCTTCAACCCATTCCCACCCTCCACTGATTTCAAATAATTATTACTTTGCAGATCCTGGATGCCACCATCGACAACTCGAGGATTGTCTTGCAGATCGACAACGCCAGGCTGGCCGCTGACGACTTCAAAACCAAGTGAGTAACTCCTGCAAGGAAAAAGGCCTCCTGAGCGGGCAAAGATCCGCAGGGAGCAAAGGGCAGCGGCTGCGCAAAAAGCAAGGGATGCCTGTGAGACCTCGGTATGAACCCTGGTGTGATCCTGTCACTGCAGCACAGCCCTTTATGCATTTGCCGAGAGCACCGTCTGCACCACAGAAAATGGTGTGTCCTGTGAAATACCTGGAGGAAAGTTTAATGCTGTGTCATAAACCCTGAACCCCAGACACACTTACAGCAAACAGTGGTGGCTGGGTTCATCAGCTAACCTGGACCGCTTTGGTTTTCTCCTTCAAGGTTCGAGACAGAGCAGGGGCTCCGCATGAGCGTGGAGGCCGACATCAACGGGCTGCGCAAGGTGCTGGACGAGCTGACCCTGGCGAGGACGGACCTGGAGCTGCAGATCGAGAACCTGAAGGAGGAGCTGGCCTACCTCAAGAAGAACCACGAGGAGGTAAAAATCCCCAAGAAACAGGTTTGCCAGAGGCATTAGAAAGACGGCGTGTGGAAGCGTGGTGTCCCCCGGGAACACCCCGGGCTCTCCAACAGTGCAGAAAAGATTCTGTGTCGCGTGGGAAACTGCAGATCACCCTGCCGGTATTGCAGAGGAGTCAGAGCTCAGCCCCTGATGGAGAACAGCAGGTTCATCGTGTTCTCAGTTCATGAGCGTACCCTCTTTTGTCTTCCTCTGCCATGCCCTCACAGGAAATGAGTGCCCTGGGAGGACAGGTAGCTGGGCAAGTCAACGTTGAGCTGGACTCTGCTCCAGGCATTGACCTCACCAAGATCCTGGCTGATATGAGAGACCAGTATGAAAACATGGCCGAGAAGAACAGGAAGGATGCTGAGGCCTGGTTCCACAGCAAGGTAGGAAAAACTCCATATTATACAAATACCAACCAAAAAAATCCACGGAATAAACAAAATACTTATTAAAACACACAAAAACTGGTGAGAAAGCCTCAGGGCCTCTACTGAGAGGCCCCATATTTCTCATGTCTTGTTTCCCTGTTTCAGAG
>NW_010401482.1:11207-16763 GCF_000710305.1 Buceros rhinoceros silvestris
TGGCTGTCAACACTGAACAACTGCAGAGCAGCAAGTCTGAAGTCACCGACCTGAGACGCAGCCTCCAAGGGCTGGAAATAGAACTTCAGTCCCAGCTCAGCATGGTACGACAAAACCTGCTCTGCATGAACCCCTACCCACCCCCCAGACAAAACAGATCTATATTGCACTCCCTGCTCGGAGCCCTGAGTCCAGCAGCAACCTCTCTGGGGTCCCCCTCTCTAGAAAGCGGCGCTGGAAAACACCTTGGCAGACACGGAAGCGCGATACGGAGCCCAGCTGGCGCAGATGCAGGGCCTCATCGGCAGCATCGAGGCGCAGCTGGCGGAGCTGCGAGCTGACATGGAGCGCCAGAACAGCGAATACAAGATCCTCATGGATATCAAGACTCGCCTGGAGCAAGAGATCGCGACGTACCGACAGCTCCTGGAAGGCCAGGAGTCCCAGTAAGGCATTCTGCTCGCTGCAGAAAATCTTCTTGCTTCGCCCTGTAAAGTCTGGCTCTGCCACGGTGCTCGTTTGCCACAGCACCACAGTAAACACAACTCCAAATTCCCCCTTAGCAAACTCATTGTCCTGCACCACGGCAGAGCTAGGCATGATACAGCTCCCATTTACGCTAAGCGAGCACCTCTGAGAGCCTCTGAACACGCCAGCAAACCGACGAGCAGTGCACGAGATGAAATGCCGCTCGCAGCTCCAGTGGTAACTGATCTCTGGCTGCTCGGCGTTCGAGTGCAGTAGGGCAGCTGTACAGAACACAGGGGTCAACGCCATACCCTTCCTGCTGCCAGTGAAACAGCTCTGGCCTCACAGAGGTCAGCACAGGAGGGACCTTGCACAGAGCTCCAAGGGCCAGGCAGTGTCCCCCAGGAGCAGAGCTGTCTGTGTGTGATCTCAAACGTCCCTGATGGACCCAGAATTGGCTTTCACACCCCTCGTCTCTCACAGCATTTGATGTGTTCCCTCTTAGCACCTTTTAACCGCTATCTCTCTGTTCTACAGGATTTTTGGCTCTGCTCCTGGAACTGCCGGTAAGAATTCCTCCCCTTTCAGGAAACCTTTAGGAGTCAAGAAGTTTTTTTTGTAGAAGGGAATACACCTACACTGTGATACTTGTGTCCATCCCGGAGACTGGGCTGCTGCACTGGTTTGTGTCGCAGAAAAAATCTTAGAAGTAACAAATAATGACTCTGAATTTAACCAATTTCAGTCATTAAAAGATGTTAAACATCTGAAGAAATCTCAGACTATGCTAGAGTAAAGGCTAAGTAAAGCACAAAACACTAAACCACTCCCCCGGGTGACAGGATACCAGAAATCTGACTTGGCCACCTCAGGGGAATCGCATGAATGTGCAAGTCAGACTTGCCTGGAGCTTTTGAAGGTCAGCGGAATCAGAACAGTGACAGGTGACTTAGAGCAATGCTACGAAGGAGAAAACCTGTGAGAGAGGGAATGGGAGAGGAGCCCCAAGCTGAGCTCCGAGCCCACTGCAGCGCAGACCGCGTGTGTCAGGCTGGAGTAACGGCTATTCTTTCTCTCCCTTGCAGACAGAAGAGAGAAGCTGGTGGATGGCAAATAGTGTCGAAGTCCTCCCAACGTCCTCCTCAATGTGAGAAAAAGCAGATGACACGCAGGAGCTGAATCGAAGAGGAATCGCTCTGAACTGCTGGAAATGCCTATCTTAAAGCACAGGGAATTCTTGGCCACACATGGTTTCAGTAGATTCATCCATTTAGTGATCCATTTGTGGACTGGTTAGCTTTGCCTTAGTTCTCGTTCTTTCACGTACAGAATCGCTGTATCTACTCTAATAAAGATCACCTGCTTCTTGCAGTTCTGACTTCTTTTGGGTGACTGGTACCGTTCCCGCAGTTTGGCTTTGGCCAGGCAGGAAACAGCTGGCCTGCCCAGCAGGTTAATGCTCACAGCGCCCGCGGGCGGCTGGGCTCCCTCTCTGATCCCCTCTACTCCTCTCAGAGCTGGCAGGAGCTCGGAATGGGGAGGCACCCACGTCCTCAGCCCCTCTGAGCGGGGCACAGAGGAGTGACCCATGTTGCTAAGTACAGCGGCAGTGCGCTCTGAGGAGCCAGGCAGTGAGATGTGACTCCTCACAGCCTCCAGTCTGAGTTTCAGGGAGTCATCACCAAATCCTTCAGCACTTCTCTCCCTGGACTTGGGAGGGAAAAGTTATTTCACCCTTGTTCACAACTAGATGTTCCTAACAGTTTATTGGAGCATTTGTCAGCAAAGACCATCCCAAAGCCATGGCTGTCCTCTCCCCAGGCTGGGTTATCCTCTTCATCGAGAGGTGCTGGCGCTTGGGTTTGACTCAGCAGTGACTCAGGTGACCCATCACCATTGCTTGTCAAGTATTGACACCAACAACCCCAGCTCAGCCTCTACAAATCTCGCATGATGGCATGAGGCAGCGTGCACTGTGACAGGGGAAAACTGACAGGGAGAAAAACAGTCACGAAAAGCACAACTCAGCAAAGAGACAGAGGAGAGGCCGGTGGGAAGAACAGGGGGACCACGGCGCTGGGGTGGGGAACTGGAAGGGAGCAGTGGTGGGAGAAGCACTGGCCCACACGAGCTGCAGGCGGCTCTTCAGCAGCTCACCCGCTGACGGGGGCGTCCGCCCTGGGAGTGGGAGAGGAAAGCTCTTGTGCTCGAACGGCTTCAGCAGGGGCTGCTCCTGCACTGTTTGCTTTCTGATAAACACTTCGTACCCAATTTACTCCCTACAACAGTTACACCTGAAATCCTCCCAGATGAGAGAACAAACACCTCCAGGTCGGTTTTTTAATCTTAACAAATGCCATTCCCTGAGAGCAAGTTCCTGTGCAAAACCAGTCAGAGTATGGGATTACTGGTGCAGGATTCCTGTGCTGTTCAGCTGCAAATGTGAAAGTCTGACAAGAAATCCTCGTGCTCCAAGAAGGCAAACTGTAACTCATAAGGACACCTTGCAAATGCATGCTTTGACCAGAAAATTTTATTTCCGAAGACTGAATTAAAGGCGTGTTTAGAACAAACAAATGTTTAAAAGGTCAATAGTTCAAAAGTGCCAAGAATTGAGTGAGTTCATAAACTCTGCTAAAGAAACGGGGGGCTTCGGAGACTTGAAAGAATCTTGCTGAGGCTACAGTTCTGGGTTTGTAGCCTAACATTAATTTTAGTTTAAAATTTTATTGCTTTTGTCCCATATTTGAAGGGTAAGGAAGGATTTCTGGTGAAATGTTTCATATAGAATTACTTAGTGTGATTTTAGAGTTTGGTGCAGAAAAAAAAAGGTGTATTTGAAAGGAATGTAAGGTCTGAGTGATAGTTTTGTCAGCAAGAACTGAGAGAAGGAACAAGCTGCTTCTTGAATGGAACTCTGTGTCCTCTGACAGGAGGGGCTTGAGTGTGTCAGCTCGTTAATCCCGTAAGAGAAGAGAGAAGGAGTTTGCCCAGCACAGACATGTCAGGGGATGTCTTAGACCAAGTCACTTGTGTGCCACAACGCTGAGCACCGGGTGCAGGAGAAACAGTCTGTGGAGACCAACTGTGGTCAGTTGGACCAGCAGCCTCGGCATGCAGACAGTGAGAGCAGAATAAAGGCAGGAGCTTGAAACAGCTTTTGTGGGTTTTCCTCTAGCGGGTGATTGGCTTCGATCTCCTTGTGCAGCTATGAGGAGAAATTCTGCAGATGGAAGTGGACGTTCCAGCTGCAGAAAAGAGCTAAAGGACGAACAGAGCAGCCCAGACCTCTGCACACAGAAACAGCACCAGCCCGAGACGTTCCTGGGAGGTGCTCAGAGGCTGTGGATCTGGAAAGATTCCACGCCTCAGGAATTTAAAGAAATGTAATTGCTGGGTTTTAACAACAGAGAGAATGTAGCTGAAGTGCAGAAATAATACTTGAAAGGCAGAATCTGACTGTATGTAGAATTACACCTAGATCTAGAGTGGAGCTAAAGGCAGATTCTGTGCCATGGTCAAATTCAGCTATGAACTGGGATGCATCAACACGCTTCTGATTTCTAAACTTTGGCTAAGTTTCTCCGGTTTTCTCCCAAAGCAGCCTTTGCCTTACAGAGTCTGTTCTAAGCTGCTATAATGTGTGCAGGTTTGGATCCAGATGTCTTCAACCTGGAGACAGCAGTAAACCCGTGAAACCAAAATCAATACCCCGGGTGAGTGAGTTGGGCACGCAGGCACTCGCCAGCAGCCTGCTTGCACCGCAGGGGTACAGACAGGCCCCACTTCTCCCCCCCAGAGAGCCCGAGTTCACCAGCGAGCTGAAGCACACTGCCAAGAAATGATCCGTACCCGACCACCTCCCAACACCACAGCGCTTCGTTGAGGCACCTGCCCTTGGACTCTCCTTTGGTGTGACAGTACCGAAAGCTTCCAGTCCGTATGAGGAAGGATTTAGAAGCAGCTGTTTCCTGTGAAGGATCAAACAGTGCAGCTGACACAGGCTGGGATGAGCGGCGGGTCTGCAGGCGCTGCGCTTCGCGTTTACGAGCTTTTGCTCACGGGTGACACACCGAAAGGATCCGAGTTTGAGCGTGCACAGAAAATTGAAAAAGCCGCAGAACCTCCAGCACTCAGATTTTCTGAACTACTTTATAGCCCATAATCTGTGTCGGCTGCTTGACTGATCTTTATTTTTCCCAAGGGTAAGTCTTGTACTGGAAAGAAACCACTTTACATCTGCTCCCTGATCTGATAACGACCGAAAGTGAGGCACGGGGCACTTTGAAAAGCAGCACAGGGTATTTCTCCAGCAGCTTCCAAAGAATTAGAAAGGTGGAGTGAAGACAATCGAATGAAAAACCCCCAAAGTTTCCTGGTGACATTGATGCTGGTCTGTAGAAGAGTTTTGGGGGGTTTTAGTGGAATTTGATCTTGCTTATTGTGGGATCACTCGGAGCTAAACCGACCCCAGCAGCATGCATACCACGGGGTATTTACAGCGCCGGGGTCTTAAAGGAACTTCTGTCTTAAGGAGGTTTGTCTGAACTTGTTTCCTGAGATACATGCTCCCGGAGATAGACAGATTTGGCAGGTTACGCAGAACCATTAATCTGCCCCAGAGCAAAACTGAACCGCGGTGGCAAAGATCCAGGTTCGTTTTGAAACATGTTTCCACAGCTGGGAAACACCCCGTCCTGCCCCGCGGCTGAAGATGAGCGGTCAGGCTCAGACCCAGGCTGCCAGGCTGTGCATCGCGGCGGGACTGGGGATGCTTCTGTCCTCCCAAGCCCACCTCTTCTCCCAGTAGAATGGCTGCGCGTTGCCCTGAGGCTGTGGTAAAGTCTCAGCTGTAAATGTCAGAAACTCTCAGTCTACTCCAACTGCTCTGAGCCTCAGTTTACCTGAAATCACCCATCCTGAATTCTAAGCTCATTTTCTGCTGCTCTGTGCCGTCAGAACCTGTGCTAAACCTGCGCTCTCCTTATCATGCTGCTAGCAAACACCATTTTTCTTCTTTATTTCAAAGTTTTCTTTTAAAATAATTTTGGTGGTTCCAAATGAGAGACCAGAGAACGTTCTCCCCAT
>NW_010401482.1:16880-18158 GCF_000710305.1 Buceros rhinoceros silvestris
ATTCCTGCTTTTCTCCCTCCCCTCGGCCCCGGTTCCCTTACACCGTCTGTGCCTCAGTACCAGTGGTTGGACTCGCCATGCGCCCTCTTCAACTTGCGGCTCCACCTGAGGAACGGCGCCTTGTGCAAAGGGGACACGGGGCTCGCTCTCCAGACGCCGCACTATTGCCCCGCTCCCACCCACACTGTCCCCAGCGACACAGCCCTGCAGGGCCAACAAGCAGTTAATGCTGCCTTAAAAACCTCCCAAACCTGTCTGCATCTTAACACCAATCTGTTTATGGTTTCCAAAAGTAAGAGGAACTTCATCCTCCCACATTCTTCTTTTAAGTGGGTTATTTCAACCTGCTATCACCCTTCTCAGCCATTTCCCAGGCGTCAGTAGGTCAGCTGTGCCCACTCCTCTGCAGGCACCAGGATATGCTCTTGCTGCTCACACCAGGCTGTGACTATGCACTTTGGGTACCAAAATGTAAATACTAGTTCCAAGCAAAGAACAGGAATAAGAACACACCAAATTCCATTCCAAAATTTTAATGGGGAAGAATATGGATAGAAAAGCAGAACTAGTGGTGAGATGAACTGGTGAAGGTATGTTTTTCAGTGAAAGGCGAACTTTACTGAAACTTCATTTTTAGAAAAAGTTGGTTTTGTTAAAATAGCCGCAGTGAACACTGGAAACGGGTCCGTGGGTGTGGCTGAACTCACTTTGTTTTTCCATTCTTGAATGTCAGAGGAGTAAACTCCAAGTTTCAGAACTATAGCCTGAAGAAAAACACTCCTGTGACTCACCCCCTTTGTTTAATGAAAGCCAAGAGCCCAAGCCCCTGCGCGGTGCAGCCAGCTCCGGCTGTGAGCAATGGCATCACCACCGGCCTCTCCTCTAGGGAGGAGAAATTTGGGAGGAGGGCTGCAAGTTGGGTTTGTCTCCCAACGCCCATCTTGAGGGTATAAAAGAAGCACCAGGGCAGTGAAGGCACATACTCTCCTCTTCTACGCAAGCTGAATAACTGACCTTAGCACCTTCCTGGGCTGCAGCCATGGCTACTTCCTTCCTGAAGAGCTCTTCTTCCACCTACGGGGCTGGCTTTGGGGGTGGTGGAAGCAGCAGCTCTCGCCTTTCCTCGGTGCGCGCAGGAGGAACCTGCCGAGCCCCAAGCATACATGGGGGATCTGGGGGCAGGGGCGTCTCCGTCTCTTCGGCTAGGTATGTCTCCTCTGTAGGAGGTGGATACGGTGGTGGCTTGTGTTCCG
Organism: Buceros rhinoceros silvestris; assembly: GCF_000710305.1. Classification (NCBI taxonomy): domain Eukaryota; kingdom Metazoa; phylum Chordata; class Aves; order Bucerotiformes; family Bucerotidae; genus Buceros; species Buceros rhinoceros. The sequence continues at coordinate 18,134 of NW_010401482.1, forward strand.
GCTTTGGTAGCGGTTATGGAGGAGG
>NW_010401482.1:18237-19446 GCF_000710305.1 Buceros rhinoceros silvestris
GTTATGGAGGATGCTACAGTGGCTTTGGTGGAGGAGCAGCCTGTGGCTTTGGCGGAGGGGCTGGCTTTGGGGCAGGGGCTGGCTTTGGGGGAGGCTTTGACCTTGGTGGTGGCTTTGGTGGTGGTGATGGCCTTCTCCAGGGAAATGAGAAGATAACTATGCAGAACCTGAATGACCGTCTGGCTTCGTACCTGGACAAGGTACGAGCGCTGGAAGAGGCCAATTCGGATTTAGAAGTTAAAATCCGAGACTGGTATCAGAAGCAAGCTCCCAGCAGCCCAGCCCGTGACTACAGTCACTATTACAAGACAATTGAAGATCTCCGAGACAAGGTATGACATGCGTGTGTAGAGGGGTCCTAAAAATGCATTAGACTTGTGGAACAGGGTATTCCACTTCTTGAGAACAAGCTAAAATAATTACCAACTAAATATTGAATTCCCCAACCAAACGTATGGTGGTTAGGAGCATTCTAGCAGAAAAGAGCCGCTATGTCTCAATTTCAAAACCAAATACGTTACCCTGAACACGTGAGGTTTGTCGAAGTTAAAATGATTGCGCTGAAAGTTAGCAAAGCGTGGCCAAGTGTGTTTGGAACGATCCCATTCACCCAGCTAGGCAGGATGTGACAGGCAGGCCCCAGAGGCTGAGCACGCTGCTCTTCCCAGCTACAGATAAGATCAGGTGTTGTACAAAGATATTTTCTAATTACGGTTCTAATCTGTGCTACACAAAGGTATCTCAGCTCCCTGGTTTACAAACGGAGTGTGGAAAAGAGCTTTTTATTGTTTCGGGGGTTCTCTAGAAAGCGGTAAGAACTACACCGTGACTAAGGAGCAGCACAGCGCACTGAACTGGCCACTGGGGTCCAAAGAGCGTTTCACCAGGGCATCACCACAGCGGCCCCTTTCCTCCTCCCTTCGCCGATCGCTGCAGCCTCAGTAACCAGGGACCGTGTTCTCAGGACCAGGGTATCTCACCAGTATTCACACGCACCTTTTTCTGGGTTTCTCAATTGCCAGATCCTTGCAGCGACTGTCGACAATTCCAGGGTCGTTCTGGAGATTGACAACGCCAGGCTGGCGGCAGATGACTTCAGACTGAAGTAAGTTCACCTGGAGCACATTTGTCTGCTCTCTCCTTGTCTCTCCCTGCCTCAAAGCAGTTTTCTGAAGTTTAGTATTACTTTTTATCAAGAGAATAGAGTTC
>NW_010401483.1:0-274 GCF_000710305.1 Buceros rhinoceros silvestris
GGGAGGGAGGGGATGTTTTTGATTTTTTTCATTACCTCTAATAGCACGTTGAATCCAACGGCTGCACATACATCTTGGATTTCTGTAGACGTGGGATTTTCCACAGCCTGTTGAAACAATGTGTTACAGTTGATTATTGTTCAACGATGAACTACTTATACAGCAATGGTTAGCAGTTTCCCAACCTGGAGTCTATAACTAGGAGAAGCAGATGGGGAAAGAGAAAGGTACTTCAAATAACGACAGATGTGCTGTAGAAGTCATCCATGAGTGC
>NW_010401483.1:391-3029 GCF_000710305.1 Buceros rhinoceros silvestris
TCTAGAAAACATGGGGGGGAGGGAAAAAAAAACCAAGCCAAGAGATAACAGATAACTAAAACAGGAAACAGATGAGACAGAATTAATTAGGACAGGGGAGCAAGTAAAAGAATTGCCCAGGAAAAGTAATTTCCTAAGAGAACGAAGATATGATGGAAAAAAAAAAAGACATTAAGTAATAACATTAAATAATTATGGATTTTATATACAATATACTGTTACAACATCTAATATATTTAATTTAGGAAAAAAGCTGGTGACAGCAAACCTACAGAAAGGACTGAAGGAGAAAAGAATAGAAACTTCTAAGGCACAGGACAGCAGATTCCTCCAGCAGGGAGAGCCTCGACTGGCAACTTGCACACTCAAGAACTGTTTCATTTTTAACTATTACTAGAAAGGAAAAGACCAACCCGAAGCAGTGAGAAAAGCCCTTTACTTTCTCAGCACTGCCTGTTAAAAATATTATAGAGATGTGAGACAATCAAAACCTGTTTCTGGACAGATTAAAAGCAACAAGCAACTCCCAAGTCTATGTTCCACATGCATTTTAAGTTCTCTCTTTGACAGCACCAAAGGAACAGGGCACAGATTACAGGCATATGTAGCCAGTCACCAAAATCCAACCGTTAGCTAGCTACTCTTTTCTGCATTGCTTTCAAATTTGGCAGACTACTCATGTAGGATAGGAGGCTGAGCGCATTAAGTCTCTCATCGCTCCACCTGCTTGCCAAGGCACTGCTCATGTGAAAGCAGACACTTAAACCCCAAGCTCTTCTACCAAACTCACGTGCTGACACTACGCTACCTTCAAATACACTATAATTTCCAGTTATTGAGCTACTTGTCATGGGGGATAGGAAAGATCAAGAGCTTTGAGATATATTTTCCAACTCTGTACACACTGCTGCGTAGCACAACAAAACAAAACATCATCATATTCCCCTGCCACCCACAAAATTACTTTGTCAATAGGTATCCTCCTTCCTTCTGCTATTGTCTTCTTGTTATTCAAATATGCTGGGTAAATGCAGATGTATCTAAAAAGAGAAAAATGTGAGTTTAAGTAATATAAACGCCTTCATTGTTTATACAACATTTTCCTAGTAAAACAAAAAACAAAAATCACGGCTACACAGCAGCTTAAAACCACCCTTTTGTTATACCCAGATCAATCAGTAAGACACTGCAAAACCCCATCTTGAATTATCCATGACCATTTGCCTGAAATGTCTGGGGGTAGAATGTGTATAAGGGATGTCACTACGGATCTCGAGAAAATGGCTGAAAGATAATGAGTGTTTGGACCCTTATCTAAAGCCCCTAAAACGCTCAGGGGAAACGTTCTCCTGTGAAGCATTAAAGAAGGTTTCAGTACAGTAACTATGGACTAAGCTCTGCAGAGAAGCAAAAGGCAGGTATTTTTTTTACTAAAAGTATTTGCCCTTTTTTTTTCTTCCACCCAAATTTGGCTAAGTTAAAAAGCCTCTGAAAAACTACACTTAGAAACTTAAGATTTTTCCATAGATTTGAACCTGTCAAGCACACACAGGGGACAAGAGTAACAGAACCTCGATTATACTTTTTACTAGACAATAAAAAAACAGCCAGCTGAGGCCTGCAAGGAAAGGCTGAGGAAGGCCTGCACGAGAAGCTATGGAGAAAACAGGAAAAGAAAATACACAGGAAATCAGGGAAGCAGAACGCGAGCAAGTAACCTGAAGCAAGCTAATGTTCTACTCCTTGGGGACTGACCAGGGTCAGTGACCGTTACTGCCTCCCAGGAAACTCCTGATGCCTCTAGAACTGGCCTCAGCCCTCTCAACTCTATTACTCTTCTCTTAAAAATCTTTTCACTTGTGTTTTCCCCTATTAGCAAAACTTCTCTTTGTGAGCCAACTTCTGTCAAAGCAGCAGAGTTCTTCTGCAGAGGAAATTTTCGGTCTCAGTAATTACTGAGGATCACTGCTATCAACATACAACACTGACCATCACCACCTCTTGCTCAGTTTACCTTTTCTGAGCTTCGAATGACACACTACAAGAATGACGGGACAGCACAGCTGCAAGCACTCCAGCATCAGAAACCGCCACAGCTCAAACTCCCCCTTCAACACGTGCGGTGCGATAATCTTCATCTATGACCCTGGTACAACGCAAACCTCCGTTAATCAAGGGCGCGGCTGACAGACACTGCCGGTGCCTTCCCTTGCTGCACTGCATGCGGCGTGCAAACCTGGCGGGCTTGCCTCCGGGGCTCGGCCCCAGCTGACGCCTGCCGAGGCTGTTCGGGAGGCGCTCGGCACGCCAGCTCCACCGAACTCGGCGTGCGGCCATACTGCCTGACGTGTTACTGCAGTACTACCTTGTCTTCCCTTGCTTCACTGCATGCGGCGTGCAAACCTGGCGGGCTTGCCTCCGGGGCTCGGCCCCAGCTGACGCCTGCCGAGGCTGTTCGGGAGGCGCTCGGCACGCCAGCTCCACCGAACTCGGCGTGCGGCCATACTGCCTGACGTGTTACTGCAGTACTACCGCACTACTTGGAAACGACGGCACAGCTGCAGGCCTGACCCACCTCCCACGGTCCCGCGCTGGCACGTCCCTTCACCCCGTGGACAGCTAGGCCGGCGCCGGGAGC
>NW_010401484.1:0-398 GCF_000710305.1 Buceros rhinoceros silvestris
TCCTCCCACGGCCGTAGCGGGCCGAGCGTCTCTCCGGGGGAGCAGCCCCGAGGTCGGTGAGTAAATACAAAACCGAGGGGATCCCCGAGGAGCAGCGAAACCGCTGGTGAAGCAGCCACGTGTCGGTGCAGTGATCGGCGAGCGGTTCCTTCAGGAAGGGACAAAAGCGGAGGGAGATCTACGGGAACAGAGCTGCGGCCTCACGGGGAAGAAAAGAAAAGTCTCGCTCCTGCCTGACTTGAATAAGAAATATTAGCCCTGGCAACCAACCAGGAGGACAGGACGAAGCCTCACCAAGACATCTGGTCTCTATTACGCTGCGTGACTTTTTGTTTTGCTCAGCGCTCGCGGCCTTCGGCATCTTGCTGGGCCTTCGGGAAGGCCACGGAGCTGGGATG
>NW_010401484.1:559-945 GCF_000710305.1 Buceros rhinoceros silvestris
AACATCCCAGCGGCCGTGGAGGACGCGCACAGCCCCTCAGGGGAGAGCCCCGGCTCCTCCGGGAGCGCTGCCTGCAGTCCTTCCTCCTCCTCAAAGGACCCGGCCCCACAGGAAGGAGCTCAGTCCAGCGATTCACCTACAAACTAACTTCCCCTTTTAAAAAAACATTATTCTGGGAGCACTGAAACCTCTCTCACCCCCGAGGGACGCAGAGCGGTGCCCCAGCCCTTTGGCAAAGGCTTCTGCTGCTGGGAGAGCCCTCCCTGCTGCACACACAGCTGCGGCTCATCCTCCCCAACCTGCGTCCTCTCTCTGCCCCCACCAGCACCGATTGCCATCCCTGCGTGGGCGAGGCCAGACCCCGCCAAGCCGAGCCCCGAAGCCAG
>NW_010401485.1:0-3653 GCF_000710305.1 Buceros rhinoceros silvestris
ATTATTATTTTTTACCTGCATTTATTTCTTTTTAATAGATAACAGTTTACAAATAGAAGTATAATAAAATAAAGTTTTAAATTATGTTGATGACCTAAGGTACTTTACAAAGCATTGTAGGTGTACCTTAAAGTCAAAATGATTAGCTAATCAAGTCTATCAATATTATTCCATATGAGTTTTTAATCAATATTTTCATTTTATTGAAACTTTAGCTAAGCTCCAGCTGCTTGAAGTAGCTGAAGTCTACCACTCTGTAAGTCTGGAAATGGAAAACACTTCAGAGACTGAAATTTTTTGTACCTATTAAATTACAGAGAAACCTATAACCAGCTTTGATGTCATAATGACTGGACATTTTAAGAAAACAAAAGCCAAACCAAAACTGAAACGCATCAACATTTTCCTGAAATTTAGTAATAGTGTCTGGATCTCTAGCTAGTTCCCAGGAGAAACTGTAGTAAAACTAGAGTTTTGTTTAGAAATCTAGAACAAAGACTGGGGATGCCATTTCCTGCTATGATGTATTGTCAGTGTGTTGGGATTTTCTGCATGGAGACTTTTTTGTTTTGCTTTGTTTTGTTATGGGAGCTGTTGCTGAATTTCCATTAAAAAGAGAAGCTCTGGATTTCCAGTTCAAGTTTCAAATTGAATTTTTTTCTGTTATCTTTACTTAAATTTCAACTCCTTCAACTCTGTCTTTGGAAAGACATTCATAATTAATTTAAGACAGTATAAGTTTTGCACTAGCCCAGATCTTATTTTTTCTTTATTAGTCAGAATTCTGGAGGGTGAATACATAAAATATTATCAACAACATCTGTAATGTTAGCTTTATGGATTCTCTGTCAGAGTTAACAAATTATTATTATTTTTTGCAAAGCTTTAGTATTACAGGTCATGGATTAAAAGAAACCAAAGTAATGGATAATTCTGTCTTCCTCAGCTTGATCGACCAATCCGAGAAATGTAAAAGGGACTCTATAGTGTCAAAACCCTATAAAAAAAAAATCTTAAATACTTTGTTCTAAATCATTTTCATGTGGAATAGAAAGAAAAGCAGATTTCAAAATAGAAAAACTCTTTGTCATTCCAACTCAACTTTACCCAGAAAGACCTTGTAAGTTGCACATGCCCTGAGCAAATATTGGGACCTATCTTGGCCATGACAACACTTGCTATGGGAATTTGCGGTTTCTATCTAAAGTGCAACCATGAAACCTTGGTTCTGAGTACTGTGAAAAGGTGTGAGAAAAAGAGCTGTGGGATGACTTTGTAATCACAGACCCTCACCTCAAATATGGACTTCAGTATCTGCTTCTACCTTGGCCTTCTTTTGTTCCTAGATGCTTGTCTGGGGGCCTTTGCTTCCATTCCTGGGTCAAATCCCGACTTTCACTAACCGACTCAGCTTCTTGTCTTGACCTGGACCTGCCTCATTGCTGTGGGCTTGTTTGGTGATCTGGCTCTTGGCTGACCCCAGTTACCATTGCTAAATCTGCCCTGCTCTGCTTCCTCATATACAGTGGACTGTCCCCTTCTTGGCGAAGGGAACTGTCCCTGCTCACCTCAGCCTGTAGTTTGCCTTCCCCTTTGGTAGAGTCCACTCCTGCTGCTACCTGTCTGAAACAAGCGTAATAAGATTTTAATTTTTATGTGAAAATACGTACACATTTTTTGTAGAAAAAACCTAATGAGAACAATGAGGGGAAGAGTTAAATAATTCCTTAAGTCTATATAATCTTGGTTTCAATCTCACAGAATTACAATAAGTCCATTATAGAGTTTCCTACCTAGTTTCTGCAGAGCTTTTGATGGTCCCGCTGACAGTGCTGGGATAGCTGGAGACACACTTTGGAGGTCATCCACTACAGTTTCTTTTATTTCTATGCCTTGTTCCTAGCAGAAGGTCACCAAGAATCTAAAGAAGTCAGAGCATCTTCATGCATCTTTGGTGCCAGAAACAAGAGTTTTTGAGACACCACATAAAATGAGGTACCACTTCCAAAATCTTAAATGGTGAAAGAGAAAACCTCAAATTCTGGTACCTCTGGACTAAATGTGAGCCTTACCATTTATTTCCAGTATGTCCAAATTAATTTTTAATTATCATGTATGTATTTGGGAAAAGGTGAAACCAAAAGTCTATGTTCAACTGCCTTCTGCCCTGTAAGAAGAAGATAAGAAATGTCACAACCTGACATTGACAAAACTGTGAAGTGATTAATCTGACCTGCTAAAAATCCGATTTGGTTTCAGGTGAAGTGGTGCATGCACAGAGGCAAAACTCGTGAATGGAAAGGAACTCAACAAAGCTGCTGTTCTATGTCTCTGTTCGCTGGCTTGTACACTGATGCCTTGACCGCGAAACGAGGAGTATTCTGCTCAGCTAGGAGCTGTCAATGCCAGTCACTAGAACAATGACCTGTCCTCAGCAAACGGGTACAGATGGCAAAATACTTATTTTGCAAATAGCATTAAGCATATTAAGAATTATAGCTTCAGATGAGCTGGAAGAGCTTGTCAAGCACCAAGTATCCTGTAGTCTGTGAAGTCAGGTTTCTGAAATACCAACAATTAGCTACCACTGCCTCCATAGTTTGTCCATCTCATTTTGAATCCCAGTCTTGGCTTGCAGTAGCTGATGTAAGTCAATACTTTGACAGTTAGATGGCATTTATTCAATTCAAATGACACCCGTCACGCTGACTTTTGTTCTAAATCTCTGAGAGGTTAATTGAATGGATATGTAGAATAAGCCAGGCTAAAATTGCCTCTGCTCTAACTCAGAAGTGCTAAGCCTCTGGACTTAATTTAAGACTCCTCTGTTTTGTGCATTAGACTGAATCATGTAGGCAGTTTAAAGGATAAAATGTTAATAAAAGACAACTTAATTTTTAAATTTGCATATGTTAGGGAATTTCAGTATAGCAGAGTATAGTGGTACCTATCAGTGTGACTAAACCTTTTCCCAACTAATACATTAATACTATTATGTACAGTAAAGTGTGACATGATAATTTTTTTTTTTCAATTTGCAGGTTTGCTTATGACCTTAAAAAATAAATTCACAGACAATTTAATGTCAATTTGGGGGGATCTATGATGACCTTCATTTTAATTTCAATACCAACACATTGCAGACTTCTGTTTTAGATGCAAATTAATTAAGGGTATAGTCATTGTGTTCTGCATCAGTAGGTAATTATGAGATAGTTTGCAACATTTCTGTAAAGTATTATGCTTAGTTCCTTAAAACAGCAAGCTCTGTTGGAATAAATGAGCAAAGCTATACCTACCAAGAATTTTTTTTTCCCCTCTACATTACCATTACCTCTGCATTTAGAGAGATTTCTTTCTAAATTGGAGCAGGCTTGAGAAAAAGACAATATAAGTAGACAGCATGAAGTGTCTTGTCAAAGAAACATATTGCCTTAGTGGGAAAATATGCTCAGATGATTTTTCAGGGAGTGTTGTTGTAATCTTACCCAAGATTGTTTCATGTTTGCTGTAAGAACCTTTCTGATTGATTGCATTTCAGCAGTTTGCAGTTTTAGGGAATTTCAAATTACTCTTTTTTCAAAGATGACAGGGAGTGTACTTTTCTGCAATAGTTATTCTAAGCTGCAGAAGTGTATATCAATTTTTCTCTT
>NW_010401485.1:3743-5449 GCF_000710305.1 Buceros rhinoceros silvestris
TTTCCCTATTGACACCAGATAGATCGTACACAGCTTATGTGTTTCATGACAACAAAAATTCGAAATTCTCTTTGTAAGGCCTCCTGTACTTTGCTTTACCTGTGGAATTTCTGTAATGTAAAGGAAATCATAATACAGCTTTATTCTTTGTGTTACTTTTATGTAGCATATTTTCCAGTAAGCAGTCCTCAATATTTATGCTGCACTGGAAGTAAAACTAAAGGTGTTTCTGCAAATCTGAACATGTATAAATTTGAAGCTAGCATTCAAGTTACCGGTCAAATGTATTTATATGCCTTTAATGCTCATTGCTGCTGAGATTATTTGCGACTTTATTTGCCTGCCCTTGAATTGTACCTTCTTTTCAAAATTTCCCAATTTTTTGTCTCTCTGAAATGTACTGAAATCTCCAATGATGAATTGTCAAAATGAGTCCTTGATAATGGGAAAAATGCAGTGGAGAGCTTTTCTTCCTTACCACCTTTTGTTTGTTTGTTTGTTTGTTTTTTGGTTTTTTTTCTGTGAATGCTAACACCACCATCCACCTGGTTTTGTAGGTCTGGATACACAAGGAAGACATATCAACCAAACAGGTGAAAATTTTTACTAACGCTAATATTCATTGAGATATCTCTAATAAATGTTCATTTACACCCTGAAATCTCAACAAAAAGTCAACTACAAATGAAAATCCTCTTGGGACATTCAGTAGCTACCATGAAATATATTTCCTGTGTATTCAAATATATTACACTATTAACTTTACGTACCATACTTTTAAAGGAGAATTAGTATTCTTTTGAATGTGCTTAGGAATATCAACTTGCAAAATACGTAGGACCTGCAAGTTAAAATTTCTAATCTAGATATTCACCTATTTTGTCATGCATGCAGTCCCTTCAAGTTATATTCCGCTCTGTTATAATAAAATTAAGGTTCCTCATCTCTCACTCACCTTTGGAAATCTACTTATGAGGGGTATTTTTCCGGATAAAATTTTGTTTTAAATCTTTCTGAGATATATATTTTTAATAGTTTTACCTTAAATTGTTTTAGTTGCTTTAGAATTTTCATTTATCAATAACAACAACATAAATGTTGAAGACTGTAAAATCAGAGTAGTGAAGTACTTAACTGTTCTATAGTATTAAGTGTGTGGCATTGATGTTTCTACAAAGGCTACTTCAGTACTTAGAGTTTGGAGTTTAAAACCACTAAAGTTACAGGGCTGGAGGATTCATTCTGGACCATGAGGTTCAATTTTTGCCCTCAGATTTATTCATGTTAAGAATTGTGCCTATAAGTGTTAAGCTCTGTCTTAAACCTCTTCTTTGTACTCTGGCTCTACAAAAGCTACTAAAATATTTTCTGTAATGTTAGAAACCTAACATGATGAAGAAAGAATATCAGTATTTTACATACTTAACTTCATTATCAGTATTATAATCACATAAATATTTCTAAAAAAATTAGAAATATTTGTCTTTTCAAGACAAATACTACCGTATCTGTATTTTCATGCTTCTAAAACTATAGCTTGGATCGTCAAAACAAACCCATTTATAAAAAGCCCAAAACCACTCCTCCACTCACTACCTTCTTAGTTACCAAGAGAGGTCCTTGTTTTAGTCTTTTTCTGTAACGTGTTGTATAAAATTTACTGTTGTTAGGTAACATGCTGTTAAGGGTCGAGGGACCGAGGTACC
>NW_010401486.1:0-399 GCF_000710305.1 Buceros rhinoceros silvestris
AGCTGTCGGGGTCCGTCCCGATGAAGGAAACGACTGGCACAAGAGTGACCGCGAAAGCGGGGGAAAGAGCAAGGACGGAGCGCGCCTCGAAGGGGAAGGCGCGAAGCAGTCACAAACCGACCCCGAACCCAAGCGAGCCCCCAAACTTACCCCCTGTGAAAAGCTGCTAAGCAAGGATCGGGGTCTAGAAATCTACACTGAACAGAAGCAGTGGAGAATATTTTTCTGAGTCTCAGGGCAGAAGCTCTTTCTCTATATTCTTGGTTGACTGAGCACATCCAGGTGTGAAATTGTTTGCACACCCCAGCACCTCTTATATTGCCAGCAAAATTAGCTGTTATTACTGTCACTGTTTAGTGATGGTTAGCTTGATAAAAAAAAAAAAAAACCTGCTGTAAT
>NW_010401486.1:512-1135 GCF_000710305.1 Buceros rhinoceros silvestris
TCAAGACCTGGCGCATCTTTGCAAATTACAGATAATTGTAAACGTCCGGATTATGAAAATAGCATCCTAATCCAGCCTGCAATATAATTATTACAGAGTGTTACATCTGAAACTGTCCAGTAGGGCTAATTCAGCCATTATTTAGACCCTATTTTTGCACTGCAAATGGGTTGCTGAGTTGAAAATGTACGATTGTAATTTCACGGGGCACTCAATGAGTAATGGTATAGGGAGAGAAAAATACAAAAGTGAAATGTGAACAGTAGCGATCAAATCAAACTCCGAAGGACAAAAGGCTGTTTGATTCATAGGGAATGAGAAGAGCGGGAATTAAGAAAATAGCAAATTAGTGGTCTGCAGCGTTACGTGTCCAAATCTAAACGAGCGCGAGCCTGATGTGCAGGCAAGGGCTGATGCTTCGGGCTCCCTCCTGCATCAACCCGCCTCTCGATTCGACTCTTCCCGGAGGTCTCTCCCCGGTATTCGAGCGATCTCCGGACTCCCCACCAATCCCCAAAACCAGGCTCGCCCCTGTCGTGTGCCTCCTCTCAGGTGACTGAACGTCACTTTCGGGCAAGAAGCCTCGGAAGCCTCGTAACCGGGCGGGGAAGAGTGCGGGGTGT
>NW_010401487.1:0-470 GCF_000710305.1 Buceros rhinoceros silvestris
TCTTCCTCTATTTGTATCCATTAGAGAGCATTGCTGGGAGTATGTCACAGCCTTAAACACCCAAGGACACCCTGACGCGGCGAGCTATGCTGATGTGATTGTGGAGGTACCTGATGAGTTTGATGCTTGCCGACAAGATTTTTAGTCATGGTCATTTGACTGCCTTCTGCTGGTCTCTAAGATTTGATTCAGCAAATGGACAGTGTTAAAGTGCTCAATCTTGAACATCACACGGAATATGATTTTTCAGATATTTAAAAAGAATTAATCTTGAGAATCATAATGTCAGTGTTGCAACTCTGTAGCAGTACAGACAGCAGTGTCCTGAGCTGCTTTTATCTCATTGGATATAAGATTAAAAGGCTGTTAAACTTTCTGTTAAGGGTCGAGGGACCGAGGTAATAATAACTTTAATAACTCCTCAAATTACCTTAACTAATCCTTCTGTCCTGTTCAAAGACAGAGAGGTT
>NW_010401488.1:0-481 GCF_000710305.1 Buceros rhinoceros silvestris
TATTACTTGTATATATACTGTATTTTATATATGTACACGTAGAAAACCTCATGTACATGTGTATAACCATTTGTACTTTATACATTTTACACACACATATAAAAGATATTTTCAAATGGCAAAATAATTTCTAAATAAGGAAAGGCTATTTTTATTTTGGAAATTAAGCATTGCCCTGTGTTTTTGTTTTTGTTTTTTTTTAATAAGGGGCAAAAATCAAATAATGTAAAACCTATGCTTTTTTATAAAACAGGTCACTAATGTGGCATTTTATGATAGAAAACTGTTTTTAAAATACTGAAATGTATAATTTTTTTCCAACTGTAAATAAGACAAATGTGTCCTTTACCTTAATATAATATTTTGCCCCTGTACTAAGTCCATTATTCTCAGCTTCAGACAAGAATGCTGACATTTTAACCACCATTCTTTCCTTTTTCTTAACACAGAAGGAGGGAATTATGTCTATCTGTCCTTTTCT
>NW_010401489.1:0-725 GCF_000710305.1 Buceros rhinoceros silvestris
TAAGGTCAAGAAGATCTTTGGCCTTATGTCTTGGGTCCGTGAAATGTTTGTGGAGGATGGATTCTGCTTCTGACAAGGACCGATTTTTTCTGGTAACCTTTGATCTTGATCTAAGCTTGGCTTCCGTCGTGTTGAACTATGATAATAAGGTCAAGAAGATCTTTGGCCTTATGTCTTGGGTCCGTGAAATGTTTGTGGAGGATGGATTCTGCTTCTGACAAGGACCGATTTTTTCTGGTAACCTTTGATCTTGATCTAAGCTTGGCTTCCGTCGTATTGAACTATGATACGGATGTATTCCCTAATAGATGGAAATGCCCTGAGGTCCAATGTAAATAAGGGGTGCTTTAAGACACACAAGACAGGTAATAAGAATTTGAGAGTTACCAATGCAAGATCAGAAGTGAAGAAGAATTGTGTTGCAGTCAAACCCTACAACAGAATATTTCTGCTCTAAGGTTGCAGACAGGTGGGGGTTTTTTTTCCAGAAAGGTCATTTAATAAATCCCAGTTTCCTCTGTTCTTTTGGAACAATTTGTAAGATGTCATGGTAAACAAAACCAGGGAATTATATTTTTCTTTTTTTTTTTCCCTCACCAAGTTATTTTTCAAACATAGAAGTTCCCTGACTGTTCACCACGCAGATGTAAAAACTGGTGTGTTAGCAGAACAAAATGAGTGATGCAAGTAATGCTTGTCAGGGGCTTAATCAGTTCTGCTGCTGA
>NW_010401489.1:865-4167 GCF_000710305.1 Buceros rhinoceros silvestris
TAGCTAGGCTAAATCATTATAGGCCAGTTTAAATTTTTTACGGGTCTGTTACTTATGTGACATTTTAATGCTATAACGTGATGAACGGTTAGTGAAGAACTTGAGTCTCATCATTTACACCTCCTTTTTGTAAGTAACGTTTAAACTCACTGAAGAACTCGATGGAGCTATCATCTCTTAACTTCTAGAGGAGCTTTACTGAATGCAGATCACTTTATGGGGCACCCATTAAATGAAGCTGAGGAACACATTTCAGACTTCTTATCTTCTTTCTGAGCCACTTTTTCTCCTTTCTTGTTTATGGTCTCTACAACTTTATGTCATCTTTATTTTATGTTTTACCCACCAGTGTATTACCAGATATTACTCCATATCTTCCAAACTTTTAAATCTCTTGCTATGATTCAGATGTTGCTATAACACACAAAAATATGACGAAGGACGTATTTTCTTCATCATTCAAGAAGCCAAAATTTGCAAGTGCGAGTAGCTATAAACTAATCCTTTCTTATTGCTGATACAGCCTCATGTATTGAGCAGCCCAAGATTTTTCTCAGCTTGGCATGCTAACACAGTTGTGGAGGAATTTGTTATAATGAGGAAAATTCTGCAATGTAAATCACTCTAGAAAACTGAAAGAAATATGATTTCCCATAATTAGGGAGAAATTAACATGTATTCTGTTTGGTACCAGTCCAGTTTCTTCAACCAAAGGCAGATGAAGTACACAAAAAAATATTTACTGTAGATTTACTTAAAATATTTGAAACAATTTGCATTAATTCCTACATAAACAGCACCCCTGGAGTTAGACAGCAAACGATGTCTCTGGCAATAGATAACCAGTAATTACTTTTTTCTTGAAACCACATTAATGCTCTAAATAATGCAGCCACTTCTCTGTTAAAATTTCATGAGGCTGATTGTAATTATTCTTCAGTTTGTGGCAGACTTGGCTCTACAGCACACTCTTCAAGGCCTGCTCCAGATCTAAAAATAGCATCGGCTGTGCCTGCTTTGTCCTTTTTTCAACACTAGAAGAGTGTAAATATGGATGGAAAATCCACTTTGCCTGTTATTAAAAGGTTGCCAGCTATGCACAATTACCACATTTGATTTAAAGCTTTTCTCTGCTCATTTTTCCCCTCAAAGTCACTAAGTGAACAAGTGAACAAAAACCCCTAGAGAGCCTGTTAAGAAGAAAAGACAACTTTTGAGAATTACTTGGGGCCATGGGAAGACAAGTTGCTGTGTCAGCATGGAATTACAAGTTCGCAGCAGAACCACATGGGGAATAGGCATGCCGTGGACTGTAGAAGGAACCAGTTTCTAGTCCTTCATGTAATTGGTAGAAGTGTGGAAGCCCAGACTTTCCCTTCCTGGGGCATTTGACACAGATTCCTCTATTCTTGTGAATAGAATTCCAAAGAGCAAATGACTCTAGTTGTCTGGAGAATTAATCAATGACATCAAAATTGAGTTTAAAAAATAAATGATATTAATATTCTATTCATTAATATTCTAGTCCACTATGATACTCTAGTATGTGTCCAAATTGTGTGGACGTACTGTAGAATGTTTTTAAAAAATCAGATCACTTGTTAAAATGTTATACAACTGAAAAAGCAAACCAGCTAATGCAATCTTTTGAAATTAGCAAAATTCAACTTGTGTTATTGTCCTACTGTGAACACTTGATCAGAAAAAAACCAGCATTTTTAAGTAGCTTTTCTTACAGAAACTGTTGAGTTTATAGTAACACTTAATGCAGAAAAGTGGTTTCTTCATGGTAGCACAATATATTCTGTTTGCTCAGAGCTAAAAATAGAGCCACTCTGCAGAGAACACTCTGTATTACCTATATTTTTAATTTCTTGTCTATAGCGCATGGTAGGAAACAAAAAGCACAATTCATACACCGTATATAATAGAATATACAGAACAAGCAGAACACTTAGGAGTTCATGGTGACAGCCTTCCTGATACTCAATATTTTTCGTTGTGAGTATTTCTGTTGAAGGCACTTTATAAAGTAAGGAAATTAAATTCCAGCTCTGTATTAATTCCTAACACCAGGACTTTGTAACAGCTAATTCCCTTAAGTAGTCATCCTTCTCAAGTTTAACGCACTGTAAAATACAGGAATGAAAGACAATCTCACAAGGATCTTAGTGTTCTGAGACTTCAGGAAAGTGGCATACTGGGGCTGACATAACAGTGACATGACAACTGTTTTCCATGTGTTATTTTCTCAAATTATAATCTAGCAACAATTATTATCTACCCAATGAAAATCTCATTGATATGTGAAATCACTCAGAAAAATACTGCATTTTAGCAACAAATAATGCTGCTGTCCTCTCAGTGTCATTGTATTTTGTGTTTTATAACACTTCTGTTTATAACTGTTCCCAAATGACTCAAAACATTCATCTCTTTTATAAGGCAAGCTCTGTTACTGAAAAAGATTGGTAGCACAAGTACCAATCGCACTGTTCTCCTGTTACCTGAGATATGCATTTGCTGCCTTTTGTAGTCTTCATATAAAATTTAATGTCTGGCATAAACTGGAATATCCGAAGAGGGAACACACTTAAATACTCAAACTGAAATCAGCCAGGACGTGTGGTGCCGTTACCTGTGTCACCACGGAATAAGCGAACGTTAACAAAGGGACATGCTGATAATGAGAGCAGAAAGGAGCAGAGAGAAGCTACTGAAGTTGTGATCTGCAGGACACATTGGATTATATCTGTCAATATCTTCATTACCAAAGGGTAATAAAGTGGTTTCTCTCCCTTGAACCTCCTGCTATAATTTCCTTGTGCGTATACCATGACCAAATCAGTGTACAGCTCTCTCCTCTGTAACTCCCGTTAACACAAATCAGCTGTTTATATGCAGGTCTAGAATAATACAGTAGCCTGAAGAGAATATTCCTGACTAGTAGCTTCTTAACAGTTTAAGGTTGAATTTGTTTTTACCAAGTCACCCAACTTCTTGTGACAGTGTAAAAGATCAAGGCCTTTTTAAAGTTGTCTGGTAGAATGCATAAATGGTGTTGCACTGTACCCGAACGATGAGGAATAAGCACAACAAAATTTCCATAGACAATGGAAGACAAAGAAAAATATCCTGTAAGAGTGAGCATTTTCAAAAGGAGGAAAAGTCTAGAAGAAATTTGTTAGATGTCTGTTGTACATTTTTCTGTCTCTTTCATTAAAATCTATGCATGGATTTGAAGTATATATCCTAACCTGTGCCAGGTTTTCATGGAAAAAGAAAATTGCTTATTACATATA
>NW_010401490.1:0-7443 GCF_000710305.1 Buceros rhinoceros silvestris
TAATGAAATATTATTAAAATTTTAATTTCATTAAAAATGAAATAGAAGAATATCAGTATTTTGAAATACCAAATTCTGGAAACAATGTAAATTAATTTACGTCTCCACGTGCCAAGTATTTATTGAGAAACCAAGGTTCTGAAGGAATAGGAGTTCCGGACTCTTCCAATATCTTACAGAAAGAATGGTCTCTATTGCAAGTTGCAAAATATCCACCGTAGGTGAGGCCTTCATGCCTGAAACAATTATCAGGCACCGTACTGGAGTATTTGTTGTTTCTATTGTTTCCATTTTAAAGAATATTTTTCTTACTCTTTATTCCCCACTAAAACAAAATTGAGGATTGAAACTGTTCATACATATGTATATTTTTATAGTTACAGCTGCATCTAGGACAGTCTTTCAACATGAAAATTTATCACTTCTCAACAGAGGAAGTTTGTGGCACCCAGATGGAATCACCTACCCTGGTGGAGCACCGTAATGTCACATATTTAAGTCCTGTGAATGTAGTTCAGGTTGAGAGCTTGAAATTGTCACTTGTGTCCTATAAGCATGTCTTAACCTTGAGGCAATTTTGGGGTGTTACAATTTCAGTCTCTCTTGTGAAAACAGTTCTGTTTTATGTAAGTAATTAAAATACTAATTGAATCTGGATCTTTCACAATTTGAGATGAGTCCTATAACCAGTAGGCTTAGAAAAACAGCCTTGTTAGGCCTGCGAATATGTAATTAGTTGTACAAGATGAGATTACTCCAGTAGAATAATTGAGAGCAGCTCACCTGAGAATAGCAGGGCTGGTAATTAGTGCACTCACCTAGGCTGTAGGAGATCTTGCTCTTTTGAATTATAGCATCTCAGATCTCCAGTGAGGCTGTGACCAGTTAGATTGTGGATCGTTTCAGAGAAAGCTTCTTTAGATTTTCATAAGAATTTTTAGGTGGTTTGGGGGTTCTCTGTATGAAGAACAGGGGAAAAATCCTTAAAATATTTTGTAGCAGAAGAGTTCCCCTTGGGTAACTGCAGAAGAAATTAAAATAAATAAATTACATTTATTTACAAGTATATCAATAAATGACCCCGGAAATCATTAATTTGTTAATATTATGATTTACAATAATACATAATGAAAGTAACTTCTGTTACTTTCAGCAACTTTCTGTTGCTGAGAGGAAAAGTAGACAGTGGGAAACACGATGTTCACATGGGCCTGTTTTTGCGTCTTGATTTGTCCAAGTGTTTACGCAGTTTTCTCTCTCTTGACATCAGAGTTATGGAAAAACTTTAGCACTGTGTTTGTAATAGATTCTGCATACTTAGCAGCAGTTCCTTTGGGAAAACAAAACTCGAATATCTAGGAAATGTTGCAACCTATCTGCCTTTCAGAGGATATGACAAGCTTCCTCCTTGCACAGTACGTGGTGGCTGCCTGTATGCCTGCTGGCACTCCCAGCAGACAGGTCCCAGACACTTCTGATATGGGCTATTTCCTTCCAGATGTTCTCTACTCACCAGGACAGATCCGTGAAGAATATTGGCGAGACATTATGGAGTAGCTTGTGCTGCCCAAATTCCTGACTATACTCATTCCTTGGAAAGAATGGAGAGCATCTCTCAAAAATGGGGTGGGACTGCGTACAGCACACTTGGTAACAACCTGAGCTCCAAACTGTGTATTGACCCCTTACGGTATTTTAAGCAGAATGTGGCTTCACAGAAAAGCTTTTTGTCCTCTCTAAAAGCTCACTGTTTGTATACGACCAAATAATCTGTGTCATGCCTTAGAAAATCAGAGGGTAATCGCTCCTGCAGTAATTGCTGGCTTTGGCATTTAGTAGATTATATAACCCTACTCATGTGAAATTGTGGTTTAGCTGTCCAGTACTAATTTTAAACTGCTGAATTGGTCTGTAAAGTTTATCTGTTTCTCTACCTGCTTTGGTTGTCTGCGAGTAGTTTTGCTCCATAATTTGTATGAGGGAACATGCATCCTGAGTTGTTTCTGTCACAGCTTGTTGCATGTTGATTCTGCAGATCAAAACGGTGGCTGTCCTTAACTGTAAACTTTCTTGGCTCTGGAGCCTCTT
Source organism: Buceros rhinoceros silvestris (assembly GCF_000710305.1). Classification (NCBI taxonomy): domain Eukaryota; kingdom Metazoa; phylum Chordata; class Aves; order Bucerotiformes; family Bucerotidae; genus Buceros; species Buceros rhinoceros. Next base: position 2,089 of record NW_010401490.1, read on the forward strand.
TTTTTTAATGCAAAATCCATTGTGTTGCCTGATGCTGGTGAATCATCCTAAAACAGTCTCTGTTTCTCTCACCTAAGCAAGCCTAAGAGGTATGCCAGATGTGACTGGAGCAGCCCTCTGACTGCAGTAGAGAAACAGTGGATGGTTCCTTCTGCGGCCACCCTGCTTTATTCTTTCTAGCAGTTCTTTTTGGTATTTGGAGCCAGTGTTGCTGAAGAAGCTGTGTTTGGTTTAACTGCTCTATCTGTTGTTCAGTAATTGGAAGCAACTGGAAGTGAAGTCTAGATCCACTGTCACGGGTAAATTGATATTCAGTGGTAGATTGATATTCCTTCAAACTTAGAGCTATCTGGTGCCCTGTGTGTCCACATCCTCATTCAGGATGTTTTGAAGCTTTGGATGGGGGTTTTTTCTACTCCTGCACCTTTGGGCTGGTCAGGGGACCAAACAATTTTATGCCATGGCCAATAATTTTCACATTAGTTAGTTGGAGCCTCTCATTCTGTGTTACTGTCCTAGCTCTCCTTTTTGCTTTTCTTCAGTCTTCAGGTTATCACTTGATATTAGAGTCATGTCAGTGGCATTCTTAAAGCATGTGCTAACGACATAATGTCACTTCTTCCTTGTTAGGCTTTAATATTTTATGTTCATGTGGTCAGCTTGTGAAATGTGACGCTGTATTTCTGTTGAAGGGATTCTGGAGATCTCCTGTGAAGTCTTTTAAGTAAGTTAATATCTTTTATCAGTCCCCATTGTGGAGCTTTGTGATTCTGCTCCAGGCAAGGAGAACAGACCTAATAACATGACTGAGAATTTATGTTTAATATCAATTTTGAGTCATGTTTCTGTTTTACTCACCTCCACAAACTTTTATAACCTTATAAAGCCACTTCCTGCACTGGTTTTCATTGCTTGAATTCTAGGGCAATTTAATCGTTATCATATATTCCACTTCCTAAAAAGGTAAAATGATATAAATTTATTGTTATTCCTCTGCTGTGGCGTTGGTTTGGGATAATTAATAGCCACATTTTTACCTTCTCTGTCAATAAAGTGACCAATATGGTTTTTCTGTTTCTGCTAATCACTGGTCCATTTCTTCCACTTGAGAAGTGAAATGAAAATGATCTAAACGTACCATTTCTCCATGAAAATTATCAGCTGATCACTGCAGCTGATTTTGTGGCACCCTAGTCATGAAAAATGTTAACAATAACAGGAATATGGTGCATTCTGGTCTTATTCTAGTTGTCATTACAAACAACTGGGCTTTCTGACAGCACAATTGCTATTGAAAGCTTTTTGGAAATCTCTAGTATTTTTCAAGCAAGATACTTGTCACTTTGCATTAGCTCTATAAAAACAGCCAATTGACACTGATGGTTTAAAATCTTCTTGGTGCTTTCTAGTCTGGAAACCTACTTGCTTCTTGAAAGGTTATAGAAGGAAATTGCTCTTGGTTTTTGTTTCCCCCCTTCCCCAGTGTTGAGAACGATACAGGTTTTTTGCTAGATGTTGAGGCTGATGATGCTACCATCATCTGAAATGCCTGCTGAAACTTCTTTGATCACATAGGTGCCTTTTGTACTTTCCATATTCCTTTTAAAAACATGGGAGATGACTAACGGAATATTTGCTGCTTGTTTAACAAATGCTCTTTACCAGTTTTTCCTTTTTTGTTTACTCACTTTTGTAATTTCTGACACTTTGAAGCTTTTGAATTGACGTCAGCTTGTCAGAAGATCTTTGTCACCAAATCTTGTCCATTTTTTAGGTTTGATTTCTTTAAGACAATGCAGGCATATTTTGAATGTTGCTTTTTCTTTATAATTTACTGAGGTTTTTTTCTGCTCATATGTTGGGCAGAACTGCTGATACTGCTTTAAAAGACAACCATTGGTGGGTTTGTACCTTTTGGACTCATTTTGGTTTTTCGTTTTATATATTTCTAGACTTACTCTCATTTTTTATTCCTAACTTCTTATCATCCAAAGTAACATCCGAAATTTATTCCTTCCTTTTTCATTTAAATCTGTTGGAAAAGTCTGTCTACTTTTCTAGTGGCACTGTGGAATAATTTTAGTTGTCTCAACATGCTTAAGTTGCTAAGGTAGTATCTTTACCTTTCAGGTTTTCAGTTATGAACTGTTAATTTGAAGCCACTTTTAGAGATTCTTATCTTTGATTTTCACTTTAGCCGTATAAAAGTTATTGTCGCAGCCTACATTTTCTTGTTTGTGTGTGTAAATATGCGCTGAAGAATTGTAAATTTTGCTTTAAATGAAGACCTTTATATATAAAGTTGTACATTAATTACACTATTACTTTCTATTTTCCTGCAAGAAAATAAGGATAGACTTGATGTGAGAAGATTTTCCTTGCAGAAACCACATATTTTTATGTGAGAAAAATATCGTGATAACCAAATTCAAGGCAGATTGAACTTAGACTATCTGTATCACCTCAGAGGTACCAGCGCTGTCATCATGAGGTAATAGACTTCACATATTGGTGATGGTTAAATGCACTTCAACTATTTTAGAAAGTGAATTCCTTAAATATTTCACTGATAAGCATCTGGAAATAAAATCTGTTTCTTCAGTGCTGTGCTGAAAAGATTTTTTTCATGTCATGTAGCTGAATATTAGTTTAAACTGTTGTGCCAGGGTGTGGGTTCATACTGCAGTTCTTGTTTGTCATTAAAAAATTCAGTTAGTTCTTCGCTTTTCCTGGCAACTTCACCAGTCATTTAAGATGCTTAATATCACATTAAGGCCACTGACTTCTGAGCCCCCCTGATATCCAATATCCAATTTCTCTGCAAGGGATTTGCAAGGATAGACATCCCTGTTTTGGTGACAAGGCAAGGGCAGAGCATTCTTATGCTCTGGCACCCATTAAAGTTCATGCAAGGATGCACAGTTATTTTAGAGAGATACTCATTTTGGAAATCAATTAACTGCTGTCACCTCAAATTGCCAACCTACCAATGCTCCTCTTAGTTCACTGCCTGAGAGGAAAATAGTAAAAATGAACACTGTCTCTCTACTGGAAAATGTACTAGTTTGTCCCTTTTTCTACCGTGCCTAGGCCTTGCCCGCATTACAGATTTTTGGGGCTTTTTGGTTTTTTTTGTTTTTTTTAATGCAAAAGGGGTACCACTGTCACTAGCAGTTCACCCGCAGTGGCAGTGATGGTGGGGTGCTGAGCATGTGCAGTCCCCAAGTTCCTGCAGCCTCTTGCAGTGATATATCAGCTTAAGCTAGCTCGGAGTAATTCACTGGTTTTAGAAAACAGCTGCCAGAGCTAACAAGCCTCGACTGCTGGTCCTGACAGTCTGGATACATACAGCGTCCAGCTGCTGTTAGCTGGAATGAGGACGCCTTTGTATGGATAAGGCTGTATGTGGGTCAGTTTTGAATACTCAAAATCCAGTTAAGACTGAGAGCTTTAAATTTGCCCTTCAGCTACCTTGAGAACAAAATAATCTCATTTTAGCAAAGAAAACTGTCTTAAAAATGTTCGTCTTGGCATTGTATGTGAGTTTTTTTTCTAGTTTTACAGAAGCAAACTGTACCTTCGTCCACCCTGTTGACAAGAAAAAAATCCACGTCAGCGCAACATCGTGATGTTTGCTTACTGTTTATAGAAAACACACTCACTTAGTGGCACTGAGCAATTAAAAAAAAAACCCCAAACAAACAAACAGAAAATTTGATGATAAACATTTTGGTATGGATTTTATCTATCCAGATTGCTCAGGTGGGCACAAAAGTTTTAGTACACACTAGAAGGAAGCCAATTGAAAAACATGCATATTCACCAATTACTGTAAGTTTTATTATTACTAGCCCTAAACACACTACCCCTAGTCCATTTATCTTTTTTCTATTTTTCCATTACATATGTGTCTGCAGTGCGGTGAATGTGAATGCTTAGCAAATGGCCATAGTAACACAGTGTAGTCTAGCAGTAATGCATCATGTTGTAAGAATTTCTCCATCAGAGGCAAAATGAAGCAGCCAAGCGACACCAATGCTTTCCCTTTATCTGTGGGTGAATATTGTTACAATCCAGCAAGGTTGCTCACATAAAAAAAAAAGGGCACTTAAGATTTTCTGTGGTTCATAGAATTGTTCATAACTGGATTCAGAAATCTGGTTTATCTAAAAGCTCATTATAGAAGGGGGGAAGATAGATTTCCATTCTGACTTTGTCTGTAAAAACTGCCTAACAAGTGCCCTGCGTGCCAGCTATCACGGCCAATTGAAATGTCCCAGGTTTGCATTCAATAGAGGTTATGAGATCATTGGTATCTGCAACGTTTCCTGCACATCGTGTTAGGTGAGTGGAATGGCAGATGTTACAGAACATAGCTGAGTTATCCAAGTCAAAGTGCTGGCTGTATTGACTATAAGTGTTTATTTCCAGCAAGGCAGTGTTTCTTAAATGCCTTGTCTCTCTGGTGCCTCTCCTCATGCACAACGTCATCCTACAATCTCACCAGGAGAGCAGACGTGCTGTCAGTATTGCTCTGATTTTACACACTCAGGTCCAGGTGGTGTGAAGTTTGGGGAGAGCCTCATCCTGAACAGGGGATGAACTCATCTTGGACTAGTTTAGATCAGCAAAGCTGGTCCTCTTGTGCTGTTTGCTGTAGAGCACTGTAAAATGTTGATCCATTCTTAGGAATCCCAGGTGCTATGTAATACCAACAGTAAAGAATATCCCAGTTTCAGGCAGGGATAAATCCCAACTGTACAGATAACAGCTTTCCTTTCCATGCTGGAAGTTAATGCTAATCTAGTCCAACTGGTGATTAATTGATGGTTAAAAGGAGGAAAAACCTCTGATGATATTGGGAACAACTCATAAATTATGCAGACCACTGATTCTGAGATCCATTTGTTCTGGGGTTTTTGTGCAGTTAGCGGGATTTTTTTTTTTCTTCTCTTTTAATGGCATGAACTTAAGATGCAAAGGTAATGCAATTACCCTTTCAGGGATAAATAATGGGAAAATCTTGCAAATCACTCTTTATGCTTCAGACGCAGTATGACTAGCAGTTGTCCCTTGAGAGGGTATGGTTTAAAATTGTGTGTTTGGTGGAAGTCCTGAAGTGGAGGAATCTTACTTGGGTTAGTGTACGGATAGAGAAAAGTCACAGACAGTTTTCAGGACTTAGAAATTCATTGTTATAGCCTGAAATCTGGGACACCCATATGATATGTATGTCAGAGGCTCCTAAGAAAGCTCTGTAGCCGTAGTAGCAGTAAGAGGATCCTCTCACTGAGGAAGAAATGTTTGGAAAATGAGGAAAAACAGTGAATTAAATTGTAAGCTTTCTCAGTGTAG
>NW_010401490.1:7545-8437 GCF_000710305.1 Buceros rhinoceros silvestris
TACTACTGGGCTTGTGCTGTTTATAAATAATCCGGAAAGGGAGAGACAAGGGAAACAATGAGTTTAGTGGACCTGTGTCATGCAGCATAGTTAGAAAGAAGGGCTCATTATGAAGAAATGGCAGGACCTTGTGACACAGTATGTGCAATAAAATGACAGATGCCATTCAGTACAGATAAATGTAAACTGATGTATGTGGGAAAAAATAATCCCAGTTTTGTATACACTGTGACTGGCCCTCAGTTGACTATTGTCCCTAGGGGGAAAAAAGAATTCTGGGGTTATTACAGTTCCAGCACAGTGCTCAGTAGCTGTGTAAAATGCAACAGACTGATATGAATTATTAGAGAAAAGCAGACAACAAAATGAGTGACTCTGTACCATTGTAGAATTGTATGGTGCACCTATATCTTTTATACTGTGTGTGGCTCTGGTCCTCCTGCATGTCCAAAAAGAATGGTACAGAAATGAGGACAGTACAAAGAAGAGCAATTAGGGTAATCAAAGATATGGAGGAGCTTCACTGTGAGGAGCAACTAAATAATCAGGAACTCTTCGTTTGAAAAAGAGACAGCTGAGGGAAATGTGGTAGAAATCTACAGAATCATGGTACTTGGAGAAGGTGAGCAGAGGTTGGGCAGCTTCTCTCCTAATGCTCCCAGATGCTAATACTGGGGCTACCAGATGAAACTAGTAAGGACCTCAGCAACAAAATGAGTTACTGCTTTGTGATCTTTTAATTAAGCTGTGGAGCTCCTTGCTACCAGATGCTAACAGCGTATATGGGTTCAAATAGGGATGGGCGAACTAACGACATGGAAACTGTAAGTGGCTACTGAATGCAAAGACTTCTTTTGGTTCGGGAATTTGTTGTCCCACAGCTTAGTGTGGG
>NW_010401491.1:0-10493 GCF_000710305.1 Buceros rhinoceros silvestris
GCTTCACGGCACGCTCCGTGCGCCGCGGGGGAGTGCGGGTCCGGCGTACGCACCGCGATGCGCCCCTTAGGGCGCCGCGAAGCGCGGTCGGGGCTTCTGCCGAGAGAAGACTCCCGGTGAAGGGCGCTGACCCGCCGCGGCTGCAGTGCCTCGGGGGTCTGGAGGGGACTTGTCGCGCTGTAGTGTCACAGCGGTACTGCTTCCTGCAGGGACGGCCGCCTACAGGGTTTGGGGTTTTTTTTCCAGGTGTTATTATATGTCTTCTAGGGGAAAAACTGCTGCTGCAGTCGCGTCCTTCACTGTGACAAAAGTGAAGGTGTGTTGTCCTCTTGCTTCTGGTTTGAGGTCTGCATCCAAGTGGAGCTACAATGCTCTTTACATTTGGTGTTAAAATTAGTTAGTGCTTATCTTGGTGTCAGAGTTACGTGCTTTCCAGTAAGTTAGCGTCTTCAGTGATAAGATCTTGTTGTGATGGAGAATCTTGGTGATGAAACAAGAGGTGTGCAAACTGCTGTCATCCCAGGTACGTTGAAGTTGCCAAGATCCTGTTGTCACTAACACAAGGCTGGCAGAGTAGGCAAACACAACAAGTGATTTGACGGTGGGAGGCTTCATAGGCTGATGGGCTGAGCGTGAAACTCTCCACTGAACTGGAAATTAACTACTTCATCTTCCTTCTGCAAGGGCAGCAATGTGAGTTATTTTCTTAGGTGAGGATCACCAGGCAGAACCAAGTGTGTGTGGTGGGCAGCACTGCTCCTAGTCCTGTCTGGTCTCCGAGTAGGCTCTCGGTGTTGTCTTGGCTGCAGAGAAGGGCACAGGTAGAAAGGGAGAGAGAGAACGCTTTCAGAGGTCGTAGCAGAAGTACTTGCAGCTTAAGCTGGAGTTTATTGGAAGGTGCTTGTAGCCTTTAGTGATTTGAAGGATTTAATGCAAATACAGTGGTTTTAAGATTAAAATGTACTTTAATGTGTTTGAAGTGCCTGAGAGCAACTGCTGGCAGGCTTGATGTGTCTGGGTTTATGCTTCGTTGCAGCCTTAAGGGTTGACTTTGAAGAACCCCTTGATTTGTTCTGGGCTAATCATCCTGCGAACCACAGGCTTGTTTTGTGCCTACTGGAGCTGATGTGATCTGCAGCAGCAGTGCTTGTAATGCAGCAGCTTATGCTCAAGGGCAGAAATTGCCTCCTCATGAGCACTTTTACCTTACTGTATAATTTGTCTAGGATTTGTTCTCCTCCTGTGGAGGAGGTGACAGGTCAAAGGAGCTGTTTAAAAGTTAAAAGCTGGAAGAGGACAGGCATGAAATGACAAAAGCTGCTTTTTGAATCTTGCTTAACAAGTGTTCCATGCACCATGATGCATATTAGCAAACTATGTGGATGGGTTTTAAACAAATCCTGGTATGCAAGAGTTAACTACCTTAAGTCTGACCTTGGCAGCTGCAGTTTTCACAAGTACTTGGGGCAGATTAAGGTGAGGCCTCAGTCTGTAGCTGTCAGGAAGCACCTGGCTGTGATATAAACCTGGAACACTTAGAGAAAAGTGTATTAATACCAGTTGGAGTTGCATGACTGAAGAACCTGTGTAAGTATCTGAACTTCAAAATACAAGCCACTTGAGCACAAGACAATGATCTGGTCAACTGTGACAAGACTGCTTTAAAAGTGCAAAAGTTCAGATGAGGCTGCGACCAAGTCTGGTCAGTGAGGTTCTTAAGCCTTTAAGCGCAACGCTAACATGATGTGTGCCTTAACCCTATCTGAGTGTATGCCAGCTCTTAAAAGCTTGTTTGCCCTCTAAAAATGAGCAAAAGGTTGAGGCAAGCACGAATGTTTTCAAAAAGGTAGTTTGATTATGCAGTGTATCTGAAGAAGGGTATCAAGAGTTGCTTAGGAAGACTGGAGTGCAAACTGAATAGTTGTGTTACCCGACTGCGTAGCTGAAATACGGTCTAGGATGCTGAGGTGCTGTAGCTTTTTGCCGGAGCAAGGTGTACTTGGCCCTTATCCCACAAGCGGTAGATGCTGGATGGTTAAGGAAGAAAAACTTTTATGCAAAGGAAGGAATCTTATTTCTCTGGCATACACTTTCAGTGGATTGGATCTCTAAGCCCTGGAACTAAGACACTAGAGTGTTCACTAAGACACAACAGTCTTCTGCTGTTGTGTTAGTTGGAGAGGGCAGTTTGAGCTTTATGTGTAATGAAACAAGTTCAGTGCTTAACTTTTTGAAGTACTTTGTGCTTATGGTTCCTCTGGCATCAGCTGGTGCTGCAGATGATACTGAATTTAGGTCAAGCTTATGTGTTATCTTTGTTGATAATTTCCCTTTGACACTAACTGCTCTGCTGAAGTACTTAACTCTACCTCACCACAAAAAGGAAAATGTCAATTAAAATTTTGTGCCTGTACCAGTAGATAAACCGAGTATCATTTCAGGTGAAAGGCTTCCTGATAGTAATTTTTACATATAATTACTTGTTTCTAGTTTGTGTCTGTCTGTGTAGAAAGAAAAGTTGAGCACAGGATATATCTAGGAAACAAAGTCTGACTTGTCTTTTTCTTTATTCCACCTCCCTACAGTTTCTTTGGAGAAGAAAAGCCTTAAGATGGCAGGCAAAGGAAGTAACACAGACTGCATGTCATGCAGTGTACTGACCTGGGAGCAGGTCAGCCGTTTGCATGAGGTTCTTGGAGAGGTGGTTCCAATCCATGGGCGAGGTAACTTCCCAACACTGAAGATAACTCTGAAGGACATTGTTCAGACTGTTCGGAGTAGGCTGAGTGAAGCAGGCATCGTGGTACATGATGTCCGTCTGAATGGCTCTGCAGCTGGTCATGTCCTGGTCAAGGATAATGGGCTGGGGTGCAAAGACCTGGATCTCATTTTTCAAGTTTCCCTTCCAAGTGAGGCAGAGTTTCAGTTAGTTCGAGATGTAGTGTTGCGATCCCTCTTGAATTTCTTGCCAGAAGGAGTGAGCAAGCTGAAAATCAGTCCAGTAACACTGAAGGAAGCCTACATCCAGAAGCTAGTCAAAGTCTACACAGAGTCTGACCGCTGGAGCTTGATATCACTTTCCAACAAACATGGCAGGAATGTGGAGCTGAAGTTTGTGGACTGTATACGGCGGCAGTTTGAGTTCAGTGTGGACTCCTTCCAAATCATACTGGACTCCCTGCTCTTTTACTATGACTACTCGGAAACCCCCATGTCAGAGCACTTCCACCCAACGGTGATTGGGGAGAGCATGTATGGAGACTTTGAAGCAGCTTTTGATCATCTCCAGAACAAGCTGATAGCTACCAAAAATCCTGAAGAGATTCGAGGTGGTGGGCTTCTGAAGTATAGTAACCTCTTAGTACGAGACTTCAGGCCCATGGATAAGGATGAGATCAAAACATTAGAGCGCTACATGTGTTCCCGGTTCTTCATAGACTTCCCAGACATCCTGGATCAGCAGCGCAAACTAGAGACCTACCTCCAGAACCACTTTTCCAAAGAAGAGAGGAGCAAATATGACTACCTCATGATTCTGCGCAGGGTGGTGAATGAGAGCACAGTCTGTCTCATGGGACACGAGCGAAGGCAGACTCTCAACTTGATTTCTCTGCTAGCACTCAAAGTACTGGCGGAACAAAACATCATCCCTATTGCCACTAATGTTACCTGTTACTACCAGCCAGCACCTTATGTTAGTGACGTAAACTTCAGCAACTACTACCTTGCAAATGCTCCTGTGCCGTACAGCCAGTCCTACCCCACTTGGTTGCCTTGCAATTGATGGTTTCACTTGAGCATTCTTGAGTGGAGGCTACTGAAGGCCAAGATGCTGAGTGTATGTATGGACAAGTAATAACTGTCAGTTGGATGTTTTCGAATGGAAACACAGCTGCATTGGACTGTCCATTTCCTGGTGTGCGGTAGGAATATGCAACCAGGTGACCTGCTATGAACCTTTCGGTGTATCTCTACAAATGCCAAGAAGCCTTATTACCTCTTCATTAGGAGAAGAGAACCAGCAGCTAAATGTTAAGAGGAGTAGTTACAAAACTCAGTGTGAGTTCTGGAAGTGACTGTTCACATGTGTTCTAAGTGGAGTATTCGGTAAACTGGGTTAGTTAATAGAAGAAAGACTGTAAAACGTCGGGAGCGGAGCAGAAGCAACTCCTGGAATAGCAGCAAAACTCCGCTCTCTATTGCCTAACCTCATTACTCTGTACTTCCTCAGTTCAGGTTCTGGCCAACTTCCTATTGTATTCCGACTAATTGTGCAAGAGAGGGCTTGTCATGCTTGGGCTGCTTCTCCTTTCTGGCTGTGTAGAACTGCTAACTGTATGGATACTATCTGTCTTGCAGAGGGCCTAAACGTTGTTGTCTGTGTAGTATCTAGGAATTTATGGTCCTGCCTCAAGTTCAAGATTAATTTCTTAGAAGTTGAAGACGGATTAATAAGTCTATCTCTAAAGCACGAGCTGGCTAAATTTTTCTTGAGTACAAAAATTTGGAAGGTGGCACCTCTAAACATGTACCAGAACACAATCTGAAACTTGCTAGTGTGAGAAGTCCTTGAAATGAGGAGTTGAAGCCTTAAATAGAATTGGAACCACAGTTTGGATAGTTAGGATGGAAAAAGAACATTAAGTCCAGGCTCAGGATAAAGCTTTTCCGACTGCGTCTTTCAAAACAATTTCTGACACAGTTGTAAAGTAGCGCAGCTTTTACACTGAGGTGTGGCCAACTTTCTTCCTCACAGGTCCACAGCGAGCAAACCTCCTCACCCCCTTGCTCCCCAAACCACTGGAAGCTGCAGAATGATGTGCAGTCCTGCCACAGCATAAATTCCTGAAGTGCCTCCTAAAATGAATTTAATCTTGTACAACTTCAGGCAGGTCCTGAAGGCGTGACTTTCTGACACTGCTTAAGGGCTGAGTTTACGGGTTTTTCACTGTCACCTGGTCACTGTATGAGATGGTACTTTGAGTGGTTAGTCAAAAATCTTTGTCTTTATTGGTCTTAACCCTCACTTAAAGGTATATAAACCCTAAGCAGAGCTCTCCACAGAGGCTGTATGTGGTCAAAGTCTGCCCCTGCTTTCAGAATAGCCTTTGGAAGAGTATGTACTCCCTTTGGAAGTGTGTGTGGTGGGGGGGCTGAACTTCCTAAAGGGTTTGTGCTGAACTTGCTGCTTTGAAACTCCTGTGACTTACAAGGAAGGCTAGAAATGCCCCGGTTATGTCTAGAGCAATACTAAGCACTGTTGTACTGAATGGATGATTCCTCACTGAATGGCAATAGTAAATTAGATACAGCACATAATCTTGTTTTCTTTGCTGAAGCAGAGGAATAGACTAGTAAGGCAAATCGTAGAGCTATTTAATATGTACTGGTGCAATGTTTAAGAATACTTGCTTCCTAAACCTTTTTTATGACTTCTAGCTGTCTCTGCAAGCCTGTGAGACCCAAGTGCCTGTTCAAACAAACGACTTAAGGCTTAGAAGGTGAAGCAGAAAGCTGTTCAAGGTGGGGAAACAGTAGCACTGCAGCGCTTAAATGGCAGTAAAAAACTGTCTGGTCCTCGTAGGACCAAAACCATCTAGTTGCATTGCAAGTTTTCTCGCTTTTTGTACCTACTTCATGAAGACTGCCGCAGTAGAGCAGTGAGACCTCTCTTTTGTTCAGACTTACTCATTGTGCTTAGGAAGGCAGGGAGGGATGCAACTGAGAAAACAGACTGTTGCCAAGCATGCTTCAGCTTAATTTTTTTGAACAGTCTTGTAAGCAACCTCAGTAGGAAATAGACAAGTAATTTGGTGTCTTCTGTTGTGCTTTTTTTCATTAAAGGCTTCCCGAATAGTCAGCTGAAGTAGCTAAACTTGAAAGGGAACCCAGCCCTTTTTATTAGCTGTGGCTTGGTCTTGGTGTAGCTAACAGACGAGGCATCTCTCACCCACCGCTGCCTGTTTGGAAGGCTGTTTAAAAACTGACATGATGCCAGCGTTGTCATGGGTGTTAAACTTAGTGCAGGCTTTCTGCTGGAATGCAAACCTAGGCATGAATAACTTCTGCAAGCAAGGCAATACTTGGCTTAGTGCAGAATGTCACTAGAAGGAGGGAAGTCTTTTCCTTAGGAGTTTGTAATTGCTATCATCTCTTAAATAGCTATTTTTAAAGCTGGCCTAAGCTATACCCATTGCAGAAATAAACCAGTGCCTAGAGGGATGTGCATGATTTGTGTCTTAAATAGCTTAGACTCGTATGAGTCTTGTGTGATCTCATGGCTAAACTTTAGAGTGTTCCTGTGCATCAGCACATGTGGGAGAAGAGGTCAGATGCTCAGGAGCCTCATAAGCTTGAAACAGACTTAGGATTTACTAGTCCTTGAACGCCTTGGCTGCTGAACATCAGGCCAGGTGTGTCTGTTGGAAGAGGAAGTGCTAAAAAAAGGTTCTGGTGTGTTCCTACTGAGACAGAGTTATGGAGAACTTAAGCTTCTGGCCAAAAGTATTTTGCATTTGCTTATCTACCTTGTTCCTGAGGCCTCTGAGGAAGCTTTATATTGAATGGCTGCTCTTTGAGCAGCTGGCTTCCTGTGTGTTATCTTTGCAGGACTGCAGTGGTCCCTGCCTGGCTCCGAAGTTGCTCTGGCATATTAGAAATATTATTTTGTAGCCTGGATGCTGGATGTTAAGCTCCTGAATAGCGTGCAGCTTCAGCATACAGTTCAGCTACCTACTGTATAAGGTATTGCTGGGACCCTGTTTGTCTCATTGCTTTCAAATAATCCTGGCTTGGCTGGTAGAGCAGGAATACTCGGTAGCTTTTCATCACTGGTTTGCAAGCAGTTTACCCCTTCCTATTCCGTGCTGTCCTAGCAGCCTGATGTTGCATGTGGCAGTGGCTTAATTTCGGTGTGTGCTAGCTGGTTCAAGTTCACTTTTATGGGGGCCGCTGTAGCAACGAGTAACATGAGAGAGCACTGGGTAAAAGTTATAGTAATGACCCTAGGCCGAGTCTAAGATGCCTGCTTGATTCAGTCTCCCTTCAGTACTTAATGATGCCTCTGCAAACCTGCTCTATTCTCTGTTGCTCACCTGTGTCAAGTGGAGGTTAGAGAGATTGTTTTCCTTCAGGCTGCTCTAACACATTCCCTCTGCACAGTGGCATCAAAACAAAGCCGCAGTAACTCTAGACTGCAAGCCTTGTGTCAGTGCATCGTTCATCAGGACTAGGCTCCTAGTAAGCTAGACTGTGCAGTTTAAAATAGCTGTTTTCTTCCTGTAGCTTATAAGCTCTGCTGGGCTAAGCCAGTCTGAGCTTAAGCATCTGTTGTCAATATTTATTGCCAAGTCCGCCTTGACTTATTTGTCATTGTAAGATTGTTTTAATTTGATAAAGATGCTACCAAGGAGATCTAGCAGTAGACTGGGTTTTAGTCACTTTTTGGTAAAATTCCTATGCTGATCCATAGTCACTCTGAAAGTTGTGAGGTAAAGCATACTTCATGCTCCCTCAGCTCAAGATTTAATTGTTGCTGTGTTTGTCCTAAGCTGGCTCAGTAAATAGCTAAGCTGGAGGTTGAAGACTACTGCTTGCTTTTGAGTAACCATTTTTCAAAAGATCCTCATACTTTATTTTAACATTAATATCTTGTCTACAAAGCCAGTTGGTAGTATTTAAATCTAGTCCAGATATCTAAAGCTTTTTACTGAAACTTAAAGACCAATAATTTAGGCTTGAGTTCTGGGGTTCAGCATTTGGTATGTTTTTTGCCTACACTTTGTGGGTTTCTGATCACTAGGATTAACTACTAATGTTAGTAGTAATCTCTGCTTATCGCTATGCAAGTGCTTGGGGAAAAGACCTACTAGAAGAGAACTTGGACAAATTGCGTCAGTTCTGAGCTGTCAGTGTACTGATGGTGCTTGTTTACTACCCCCCTCACTGAACGTGTTCAATCCGGGCACTTATTCCTGTGTGGGAATAAGCAGTAAGGTGACCACAGGCACTGGCAGCTTGGTCTAATTTGGGCATTGGGAGGGCCAGATGGATAGTAGTACTTGTAGCCTTTGCATCTAAGTCTTAATCATTTGTTAAATATGGAGAAGTGTATTTCATACGTTATTTAATTTCAGTGAAACTAGTTGTAAGGTGGGATGTTGGGCTGTAGCTGCAGAAGCTTTGGGGGGAATGGTTGGAGCACTCTTTCTTTTTTTTCCTCACATGTATTGGAAGAGGCCATTCGCTGAAGTGTTTGGATTGGGCTTGTCTCTTTCTAAATAAAATTGTGCTTTCTGTTGCAATTTAGAAAGCCTTTTTTTCTGTTTGTCTTATTCTTTTTTACTATTAAAGTCAGCTCTTGGAAAAATCTGTCTTGTACCTCTTTGGAAGAAGTTAGTCTTTTTTTTTTAAGCTGGCAATACAAGGTACTAAAATATTTGCATTTGTGATGAGCCCAAATGTGGGATTGGTGACAGTAACTTTGTCTACTCTTCTGCACTGTGGTGTTTACTTGTCATTCCTGGAAACTGGGTTTTGAACCTTAATGATTCTGAAATTCTTGTGCAAATAAACTTATGCTGAACATTGCTTGTTTTGAGTAATACTTGCACCAGAATAGTGCTGGCAAAGTGTTTGTGGGACTTATTGGCCTGTGTGAGCAGATACACTTGGAGGGGGTGAACATAGTGATGGGGTACACAGAAATGCTGGGTTTTCAGTGTTACTCAGGGTACTCTTTATCTTTATAACACATACACGTTTGCCTACATATCTGCCTCAATTTACCGAAGATGAGTCAGTTGAGTGAGAACTGATTAATCTTTCACTTACGTTATAGTGCCAGTTTCTACAGAAACAATTTTTGTCCTTTATGACCATTACTTGGTTTCAGTTTGACTTTAAAACACATCAGGGCACAGTTCTAGGCCTGTTTGGTAGTGTCTGGCCCGAGCGGGAGCCTGCCAGCTTGTTTTGTTACGCGCTCCAGTTTGTATGCTGTTCCAGGTCAGGGGCCCCTGCACACCTCAACTCCTGGGCTGAAGGAGGTGAGAAACAAAGTCAGCAGTTGCTCTTCAAGTTATTTACAGGTTGAAAGTCTTTGTGCTTTCACTCTGTCCTAAGAGCTGATGCTTCTACATACCAATGGTCAATGGAGGCTGAGCAGGTTGAAGCCAAATAAGAGCTTAGGGCATGGGGCAGTCTACTTGCTGCTCCTCCTGCTCTACGGCCAAAAATAAATGGGCTGTGAAAAGTGTGCTTGCTTCTAATCCCCTCCAGAGCTCAGACAAGCTCTATTCTCTCAGTTAAGTAATGCTGGAGAAATTCCAGCCCTTGGGACCTTTTAACACCTGCAGTGGAAACTTAGGTGGAGATTAGCAGAGGCAGTTTGATCCCGTGGAAGTAATCATGGAGTTTGTAGTCCCTTTTCAAGACATAATTGCTTTTCTCTGAACTGAAGTTGAGAACTGATAGTGCAGCTGGGCAACATAAACCATCTGCTTGTTGCCTGAAACTCCCTTACCTCAGCTCCTCAGTTTATCTCATTATAAAAGCGTCAGAGTTATTTTGGGTGATGTCCTCAAGTTTCTAGAATACCAAACTTAGATTTGCAGGGTCAGATACTGAAACAGCAGAATAGCAGTGCTTCAGTGGTGGCGTGTGCTCTTTCAGTTTCATAAGGAACTTGCATAACAGTAAAAATTGAGAGGAACTGAAGAAGAAAGATGTGCTTATTCTACTGCTGTTGTATTGTTAGTGAAAACACAAATCTAAGTGTCCCATTCTGTTTTGCTGCTAGAACCTGGCCTTACCCATGCTGTGCCAGATGAGCTCAGTCTTGTGATGAATGAGTGAGAGGCGCTAGGCAAATGCTGCTGTTAATTGTTGCTGTTGTTCTGACACATGCACTTATTTCCCTCCTTCCTTCCACGATGGAATATGGAATACTTAATATTTTTAATCAAAGTATTCAATACTTTGAATGCTCCTGTGAGAGAAAGATTTTATTTGCATGCCTGCTTATTTTGAATATTACTTACTACATATTTAGTGCACTAAATACCTGAACTTGCTATTTTCAGCAACAAAATAGAGTTTGTATTTATCCAGTGACTTAAAATGGAGATATCAAAGGGTGTATCATATTGCTTGAGTGTGGGTGTTAGACATGACATGTTTTACTGCAGTAGCGGTGCTGTTATCTGTTCTGCTTCATCTCAACAACAACAAAAAAGAATGATGAGTTCTACATCCTACAGGCAAGACTGAGCAGCGAAGGGGGAGCAGTCAACCTGCCAAACCTTAGTAATTTTCCTAGTAGGAAAGAGTTGAGTCATCATGCTGGAAAAAGAGAGTCTTGCCAAGAACTGTGTGCGAAGCAGCTGCTAGCTCCTAAACTGGTGGTTTATGTGTACGTTAAGGAAAGCTATTCTACCTGTGCCAGAGTTATTCCATTGACTCCTGGCTGGGTGGTTTAGTGTATCAGCCGGAAA
>NW_010401491.1:10572-20022 GCF_000710305.1 Buceros rhinoceros silvestris
CAGCAGGAACTAGTTGCCTAGACTGGCTGATCCCTCAAAATGCTGTGCTGAGTTGTCATCGCTGGTAAGTAGAGCAGGGGACAGTCCATTCGACTCTCCATTCAGAAAATGGAGAAGTGCAGACTCTTGGAGAGGTCTGGCCAAGATGGAGCACAAGGAAGACGGCCAGTCTAACCTAACCTGCAGCAACAACCCTCTTGTCCCTGATAAACCCCCGTAGCTAGACCACATGCTTCAAAAGACTCCCAACGAATGTCCAAGGCCTGAATTGCTTGGGGAAATAATCTGTCCCTGTGGATTCCCAGCAGGCAAGTGATGATTTGGTGCTCCAGAGGTGGTTTCACTGTCAAAGCTGGAAAATTTCCCTTCTGATGTCAAGTGGTTGATTGTGTTTCGTGGATGATGTAACCAGGCAGTCAATGTACCCCTTACACATATGTTACTTTATTCCACCTGCTTGTCTAGCAAATCTGTGTCAGAAAACAGTGAAACTTGGGATACCTGAGGATTATACTGGTTGCACCTTAAGCAAAGGGAAAACTGTCTCCCCTGCAAGAGAATGGTTGAAGTGTGAGGATTCTGACTGAGTCACTGTCCCTGTGCGGCAAGGTGAGTCTTGGGGTGTGCAAATGACATGCACAAACCAGTCCCTTTGTAGATAGTCTTCTCGGTTCAGAATTGACTGTTCACATGCAACAGTTCCCTTCTCCACCCCCTCTCTATTGCTTTTCTGAATAACTGATTCTGAAAGCTATGTCTCAGTGTACCTCCTGGGAAGTTATTTAATCCTGCCCTAAAGGTGCTCAGTAATGGCAATTCATCGTGTACTTGGAAAAGTTGTTCTAATATTTGATTGTGGTCATTAATGTGAAATTAACTTGCAATTCCACATTGGACTTTGAACATTGTCTTTGACCCGTGGATTGCTGCATCCACTAATCTCCACTTAATACCTTCAGCTCTTGGATGAACTGTGGAAAATGAGTTCTTGAAGCTGTCTGTATGTCGTGTATATTGGATTCAGAAGCTGGAAACTTTTTCACCTAGAACTTTATGGTTCCCGTACACCTCATGAACCAGCACCAGTTCCCAGCCCAGTGTTCTACGCACTATGGATGATAAACAGTGCCAAGATTGCTTCTCGATCTTTTGATATTTGTGTCCACAAACTGTGCCCGCCATTTTTTACATGATGCGTGCTTGTGCAGTCAGTTACTTGCGGTGATTTCAAAGTCCATCTGCTGCTTCTCGAGGCAGTCTCTTCCATCTGGTGTTGACGACATCTGTGCTCCTGGTTTCCAGATGTAATATTTTGCATTCAGTGGTATTAGAAAAACATTTTGTCTGAATCCTATGGGCAAATAATCACAATGATGACTGGGGCCAGTTGAAAGGCTGCAAAGGGAAGGTGAAAAGCAGCATAAAGATTCGGGGCTGGCACCTTCTCTGGGGGAGCAGTGGCTGGACTTATTCACCCAAGGGTAAATATGTTTGCTTGGCTTCAGCCTGAGCAAATAAAGCATGTTGTGGATATGATGAAGGCTAGTGCCTTCGGAGTAACTCATCTTCTTCACTGTTTACTACCTCACTGGCTTAAGTGAGGTAGTAAAGTGCCTGGAGGTGGCAGAAGTTCTCACAGTTTTGCATTGTTCTTGCACACTGAAAGGTACACAAGGTTGTTGCGGGCACTTTGAAACCTGCAGGTGGTTTAAATCCAGCATCAGCACGAAGTCAACAAAGGTACTGAAGAGAGCTTATTTTGGAAGTGCCTTTTTCTTCTGCAAATGCAGAGTAGAGACAGTAGAGAAGAAAGATTATATTCTGTCTCCATGCTTAACAGAGCGGTCCCTTAGTCCTTACCTCTGCACCCCCCACATCTAAAACACTGTGGTGACGAGTATCCCTGGGGCACAAGTTCACAACATGACTGAAGCAGAGAGCTCCATGTTGCTGCTCTTGCCATCACATCTGTTAGTCATCACAATCATCGGCCTGTCTGTTTTACTGCTCATGTGGGGCTCCCCCAATGTGGTGTAGCCCTGACTAATTGCCAGGACTGATGTAGCTCTCTCGACCTCATGGGTTCCCTTCTGCTTTCTCCTCCCGGGCAGCTTTTCTTAAGACTAGGGGAAAGTAAGTTGCTTTGGGGAAGAGAACCTGCCAATCCCACCACCCAAATTCTCTGCGACACCAGTGGCAGTTGGTCAAATGCTACGTGGGAGTTGCTAATGGCCTGGCAGACCCGAGTGGCTACAGCTCCTGCACTACAGCTGTGCTGCTGCCCCACTGTGCTGGAGTACGCTTGCACAGCTCGTCTGATCAGTGGGAGCAACGTGTGCGGATGGGGCTTAGCCTCTGGCAGCAAATTAACGGAGCTACTCTGGAGAAATGCAGCTAGTAAAAAAACGGTGTCTGTTTTGGAGCAGAGGAAACTTCGTATCTGGAGTAATATTCCAGCTAGGTCTGTGCACGTTTCAAACTGATGGTTAGCCTTCCTCCTTGCAGCACTTCTCTGATGGAAGGAGGGTTTGTATTTCCTGGAGCAAAAAAGAGAGCCCTGAGGAGGAGAAGCAGCACACTTCGGTTACTCAGGGGCTTGCTGGCAGAGCCAGGAACAGGTATTTTGGAAGCCCTGCCCATTGACGGGATGGGTGGATGGTACTGGGACGTTTCAGAAATAGAATGGAAGGATGCAGGTGTTTAAAAAAACGCACAGATGAACTGGGAAACTACATTTTTGACACAGAGGTGTGTCATCTTCTCACGGGCGTTTCTGCAGCAGTGTGCCAGCAGAACTTACAGAGGGTCTGTGACATGTCCGTGTTCAGGGTGCTCCATGCTTGTAATTCGTAACTTCCTGCAATACTCAACTGCAGTATAAAATGGTGGGGGTAAGCGTGCTTTTCCGCTACCATGTGTTACACATGTGGCTCTCCTCAGCAGCTACAGAGTGAACTTCGGCACTTGGTATTCCCCGACAGATTCTTGTTGTCCGGTTAGGAGTAAAAGATTGTTGTATTGGTATAACTGCAACTACGCTCCGGGCCACAACCCGAATTTTTGTTTTATGTAAGTACCACTTTGAAAAAGTTATTTTAGTTAAAAAAAGGAAATTTCTTTCATAAATAAGAGTTCATTAAGTAGCAATATGATATTTGACAGAGTGGTCTTGCCTTATACTGTAACACTGCTTGTGAAGTTATGACCCTTAGTTCGAGAGCGGGAGCTTTTACTTTGAAGGTGCCTCAGTACTATGTGGGGCTGAATTAACTTACAATTAATGAGGAGTAGGTGAGTAGCGAAAGGTTCTCCAGTTCATCTCAGGGATTCTTTGGCTGACTTGCTGTATTATAACACCAGCTCATCGTCAGAGGTTTATGCCCTCTGCTGACAAAACCTCCAGACCCCAGACTTCATGGAGCAGTAGGAGTAGGACTGTTACAATGCATTGTACTGGTCTGTAGCCGAGTAAGAGAAAAACTGCAGAAAGAAACGATTTAGTCCTGGTTTCTTCATGCTGACTGTTCTTGAGGCAGCTTCAGGCATGCTTGATAGATTACAGAAGTGTTAATTTGGAAGAGGGACCGTCTCAGAGCAGGCTGTTCACTGCTATATGTATATACATGGTAATATGTCGTAAATAGGCTGAAACAGTCTGACCTAAACAGCTATTTTTTCTACCCATTGAAGAGACACAACATTTAAAAATTACATCAGAGGACTGAGGAACTGGCAGAAAGATATTTAAGATTGGGGTGGCCAGAGCTGTCTGGAAGCTGGCAGCGGGAGGTGCCCGCTCTGTGTCTGGAGGAGAGGATTTCTGTGCACGGACCGTTTCAGAGAGGACCCAGGGCACTGCTGAGCAGCAGCACCGGCCCCTCGATCTCCCGCCTGCATAATGATGTGAATTAAGCGTCAGGTCAAATCTCACCTCCAAATGGTGTGAATTAATTGGCGAGTTAAACCTAACCTCCCAAGTTAATCGGGCTCCCTAGCAACCTAACATACTTTTTTTATTTTTCCAGTGGTTTAATTTCCTTTCTATTTCCGTAGCAATGGATTCTTGAGAATCCAGACATGCCGGAGTGCTGGCAGATTACCTAGACTTTAACCAAATCTCCATTCTCACAGTATAGCGTTAGCAGAAAACTCAAGCACTGAGAAAATAAGGTGTAAGTATTGTAAACAAAGGTTTTAAGGGCTGGTTTTAGTGCTCAGAGGACCCTTGTTACCAAAAATATTTTTAAAGAGCTGAAATCTTAATTTTATTATATAGTTGCCATTTTAATTTTTCTTTGGGTAGGTGCCAGTTGTAGCCTGGCTCCCAGATATCATCCGGAGATTCCCGTCACAGGTAAAATGTAAGTATGACTGTTATTCAGGCTAATGTTTTACTTCCTATGCTCCAGAGTGAAGACAATTTTTTTCTTTAAAAAATCATGATGAAATATTGCACAGGCTCATCACAATAGTTTCCTTTCAAAAAAGATCATTTGTATAAAATTATTTTCTAAAGAAAGAACCCCCTGGAGAAAGCCTAGGGGTTTATTTTGGCTGAGGGTTGCTGACGTATGGCCACCTAAAATAAGTTGTTTCTAGCATTTCACACAGTGTTGTGTCCTTTGCCTGGGGAGTCACTGTGAGACGAGGCAAAGCATGCTGCTGGTGCCTGGCTGCAGAACCTGTCTGGTGGTTTTTTGCTCGTTGACACTTTGGCTTTGGGTTAGCTGCGGTCCAAACTCAGCCTACTGTTAATCGTCACAGCGTTACTTCTACAAGAGGCTGGTACACAAGGGACTAGCCGTGGTCAATTGCAGGGCAGGGGGCATGAGGTTTAGAGAAGAGAAGCACCTCTTGTTACATCAGGAATACCAGAACATGCTGTGGGAATGTGATGGTTTCTGCCCACATGCTGTTTGTTGGAAGAATATTCTGGAAACCTTTGTTCAGCCCTGTTCTCTCTCCTGACAAGCTATGCCGTAGTATGAGATTCACTGGACTCTAAAAACGCCCATGTCTCTCCAGCGACTATGAAGGAATCCTGGAGTGACTGGCTCAGATACCTACACCACAGACTCCTGAAAAGGGTCAAGAAGAGTCTTATCCCAAACTACTAGAAATCAGACAGAAATAGCAGGAATTTTCTTCCAAGCTCACGGGAGGCATTTCTTCCTTTTTTGTGACTCTGTTTTTGTGATGACGATGTGAGTTCGTTCTTGCAAGTTGCTCAAGTCTCCTTCCGCACTCTCTGTCAAGCCAGATGTTAGCAACTCTTCCAGCCAAAGGTCTGCAGGGAGCAGAGTAGAGACATCTCCTCCAAAGAAGAGAAGTCTGTGCACCTGTTTTCCACCTTCCCATAAGGTTTAGTAACCCACTTGTCTCAGCTTCTGCTTTTTCCGTGTCTGTGCATGTGCCAGGAAGCCCGGCTGTGGTGGCAGGAGCAGAGGGTTCAGTGGAAAAGCCTGACTCAGAGACCAGAGCTTTATTGGAGAACGATCCACATCTTTCAAACAGGTTTAACCCGTGTTTGTAACCATTTTTCACCAATTATCTTTGGTTTCACGGTTGGGTGAAGTCATTGTCAGCCCTGCAGACCTCAAGGACTCCCCCGTTTCCAAGTGAAAATGGCTCCAAAATGGCTCCAAAACTTTTAGGAGTCAGCAGCAGAAAACCAGTCAGTGCTGAGAAGTGGCTGGTGACCGTACAGATGAGACTGGTTCAGCCAGGAGAGGTTTGGAGGTCTGGGTGCTGGTCTTGGTCTATCCAAGCGATATCCTTTAAGATACGAAATGAGGAGTTCCTGCAAGTGGTTTGATAGCGTCTCTAAAAGCCTGAGATCCCAACAGGAGGAAAGTCTGAGTGTTAGGATAGGGGTAGGAAAAAACCTTGTTGGAGAAAACATACATTTTTAAATGGGGAAAGTTCTTTAGGAAGAATTTATTAGGTAGCCAAAGGACTATTTTGACTTGTTCAAGAGAGACAATAGCTTCAGCGAGAAGCTGTTGTACTGAACTACAACGAAGGCAGCAAGTAGAAGCAGATATGCAGGATATTAGACATGGGGGAAAAGGCAGTATCAGGTAGCATTTGACGTAAGTTAGACTTCTAAAATAGAAAAAACTGTAGGGAGGGTTTTTCCTTACGTTGGTTTTCCTTGCGATACATTCTCCCTAAAGATAAAGGGTCAAGGTGTTTCATTTTGGAACAAAACTTCCTGTGCTGAGGGCATGCAGCCCTTTTCTGAAGTAAGTAAGTTTGCTAACAAAGATTCAGAAAGGTGAAAAAATATTTCTGATGATTAATGTTTGGAAGAGAGGGTGTTCTGCTTAGATGACAAACTGCACTTGAATCCATTAGCAACAGGGGAAAATTATTAGACAACAGCAGGTTGTGGGAGGAGTTGGTTGAAGAGCATTCTGTTCTGCTGATATTAACGTTAAATCTTTAAATACTTGGTAAATTCCAGGAGAATGAAAACATGTGACCATTATTCCAATACTGTAAGAGGGGATATAAGAAGAAACTCATAAATCCTCATCTCTGATGCCAGTTTCACAGGTTAGTGGAAGAAATGCCTTGTACATGTGAGGAAGTGCTCCTGGCACGTGAAGTGAACAGGGAACTCTTTCGCATAAGCTTTTGAAGATATTACGAATCGTGGTCCATCATACTGACTTTAAAAATAAGGATTTTAAAGATTTCCCCCTTTTTTTTTTCTGCCGTGGGCTTCTTGAGGGTGTCGTTTTGGCTGTGGGCAGGGGTGATGAACTTCCCGCGTCGCTGCAGAGCGTGGGATGGTACAGACTCGGACGAGCAGCTGGGAGTATCAGGTTCACTTGCTGCAGTGCGTTTCTGCAACGGCAGTGCAGCACAGCAGTCCCCACTTGCTGCAGTCATGCACGAGAGGACCTGGGCCTGAGTTAAGCAGGGTGATACAAGACACGCCACTTTTTCTTGTGTGACCAGCATCAGAGGTTCAGTAGCTGCCACTGGCCTTCTCTAGACTTAGCTGGCAAATGCATGAGCCCCCATCTAGCCCCTGTTGGCACTCAGGAACAGTCCGGTCAACTCATTCAAATTTGAGATCACACACTCCATCGGACTGGCAACAGGAAGCCTGGTGTCAGCTCTGAGAACCCTTCCATAACCTTGTTTGTCTGTGGGCGTTCTCCCACAGTAGCCCACTCCACACTTAGTCTTGTAGTAGCAGCAATTAGGGTGCATCCAATAGTAGACCATCCTCACCAGTCCCAGTGCATGGTGCCTCTCCTGAGTGTAAGGCAATTTTTTCCCTCTTTAAAGCCAACTTAAAGGATACAGACCTTCATGAAGACAAAAATAACTTTCCTCTGATGATCCTTTCATAGGCCAATAGCAGTCCTCAGGAAACCAGCCACTCGGTCTACATGGAACCACAGGGTTCCTCTGTGGGTGTCGTCATCCTACCCATCAGAAGCCATCCTGAGGGACACTACTGAATGAAAACCTTACAGATGGACCCTGCTGAATGAAAAGGTGACAACTGAGGGCTCTCACGAGTGTCTTAATGGAGGCCGGGCTTTCACATGCTAATGGTGGTGGTGCAGTACTTGCTGCCCAGTGCCATCATTCTAGTTTTGAATGTGGCTAGTACAATTGGTGATATTTAAAAGCCACCTGGACATGGTCCTTGTCCACTGACTCTAGGGGGCTCTGCTTGAGCAAATAATCTCCAGACGCCCTTCCAACCTCAGCCACGCTGATTCTGTGAACCTGGATAGCTTGACCAAGTCACATGGCTAAAGTAGTCTTCCTTTATGGCAATGGAAAGGTGATTGTGCATACTTTCTACTTTTTACATGGTATTAAAAAAACAGGGTAGTGCTCCTTAGAACAGTTTTACATGGCCTGCTTTAAATAATTTCAACTTTGTGGAAGAGCTTTCTAGAACCATCTTTATATCTGAAAGTCTTTTTCTTTTCTTCCTACACCAAGGCTTCAGAAAGGGGTAAGGTGAGGCATGACCTGTGTTGGGAGGGCAGTGAGTTACTGTATTTCCTTGAATTTCAGCAGCCAAAGCCCCAAAGCTTATGGGTGAACTGCTTGAACCTTTTTCCTCTGTTGCCATCTCTCATCCTTTTCTCACTTCCTGCAGTCCCTGTCCCACACAGAAGAAAGGAGATGTGGTAGATCACAGCACTGAGCAAACGAGGCTGGTACATGAGAGAAGCTTTTCTTTATGCACTTGACGTTCTTTGCCTGCTGGAGAAATAAAATAGATTTGGAGCACAGAGAACCTCGTTCTGTGTTTTTGTAAGCCAAGAGTCTTTGAAAATGTCTCGAGTACATGCTGTCTTTATTTTAGACTGACAGTGCTTTAGAGAGTGTAACTCAATGCTGTAAGGACAGTGTTCCCATCAGGAAATACACACGACATAATTTGTTCCTGAACTTCTCTCTTCAAAGAGTACTGAAAATATTTCTTCCTATGTGTTTAGTGCTATGGGTACTCAAAGTCACAGGTGATGCAGGCTCTTTTATAGAGGAAACAACACAAATTTACTTACTACTGACGTTCAGATTCCTGATCCTGTCTGCAAAAGGGAATGTATATCCTGTGATTTAACTCCTGCCCAACTTAGTCAATAAACTTTGTTCCCTGACACTTCTAAAACAGTTCCTGCTATCTCCAAGCACAATTTACCTCACCCTGAATAAATACTGTCAACAAGAAAAACTTTTGTTGTCCGTTTCTCACTGCAGAGAAATATGGGCTCTGCAGGTAAGAGAGGGAAGAGATGACAGGCATTCAGAAGCTCATTTTTAGGTTCAGATAAGTAATTTGCCTCTGATTTTGTCTCTAATTAATTGCCTCACTGAATGAGTGGTGACTCATTTTACTCATGCATGCCTGCTGTGTTTGGGTGAATCCCTGCCTAATTTTCTATTACTGTCTGCCACCTTTTATACGTATCACACTCCTGTTCAGCAGCTGGACGTGCCTATTTGGGCCAGTGATTAACAGGCCACCCCTGCCATGAGCCTCATTTTATGAATTGTATTAATTCCAGGTCAGAGTGAGGTTTGGAGGGACTCTAATGGCAGATGTCTGTAAAGAGGCTGGCTTGCTGAAAGCTGTAAGGGCAGTTGATGATGTATCCTTACAGAAGCAGTTTCCCAAAACTCCTTAACCTCTACACTATACCGGCCCCCCTGCTTTTCAGGCTGCTGTGAAGTTCAGCAAGGTGCTCTTGGTGTTACGGCTGGGTCATACTTGTTCTGTGCCTTTGAGACTGGTAGAAGATGATACCCCTGAGGTGGTACAGGGTGGACAAAGTCATGTCTCAAACTTGTTTTCCAATGTTAAATTCCAATTTTCTGTGATGTTTTTCTGTCTGGTTTTTGTGGGTTTCCTTTTTTTCCCTTTTTTTTTTTTTCCTTTTCGTCTCCCTGTCAGCCAAGGAGCAAACG
>NW_010401492.1:0-3139 GCF_000710305.1 Buceros rhinoceros silvestris
GGATCTCGTCTTCCTTGGGTCGCTGGTGGGCTGGACAAACTAGAAAGGGTTTAGAACCCCCCCCCTTCCAGGCCAGGAATTTTAATAGCCAGCTCCATATATCTTCCTGGGCCCCCTTTTTTGTGACACCATGTCTCCACATCACTCAGAAGTTTGTTCATATACTCTAAACCCTTCAACTTTAAAGACCATGAAGAATATCTGAAGAATGAGGACATGTAGACCCATCAGGCAAGTTGCACTTCAAGCAACCCAGGTTCCACTCCATGAATTATTCTTGACACTAGCAATGAAGTGTTGCAAGCACCCTGCACTATCAGCTTTGACTGTAATAGAACTCTGTGTCTTGATCACTTTTTAATCATGAGATCTCTACAGCATGGGAAAGCAGTCATCTGTTTTCCCTTTCCCAGCCATTAGCTCAAAGAGATAGCATCTTCATTATCTATGCAAGTGCCTCACATCTACTCACCTACAAGCTGATCCGGTAGGTTGGAGTGTCTGTGCCCAGTTTGCAACCAAAATGTTATTACAGGTTCAGACAGGGTAGCTTTGTTTCCCAATGTGCTTCTGGATGGGACCTCAAGCTCATATTGCCCAACCAAGACCCTTTGTACGAGAGTCAGCATCCAATAGAATAGTTACACTGAAAAATATATCTGTGTTCTGCAACTCAGGGAAAATATACTAGCTTTTCCATGCACCTAGTCTAGCAGCCATTAGCAGTGCTGATCATGGCATCTATCTTCTGGACTTATGACAGCTTACAGGAAATGGCCAGAACTGTCAAGAAAAATAAAGATTCATTAGACCAAGAAAACAAGATACAGCAGTGTTTGAAAAGAGATTCCCCTTTATTACTCTATTATTAAACCACAAAGCTCCAGGCCACATTAATACATTGCTTACCACTGCAGGTTTTCTCCTGCCTTCACCTATGCAAGAGAAGACTCATGAATTTATTATTATTTTGTTATATGTATCCCCTGCTGCGAGCACCACTCTTGAAAAGCGTGCTATACTGTCCAGTCCCCCTGGAAGGCTACGTCTGGTTCCCTTCAACAGCATTTCATTTATTGATTTTTTTTCTTTAGTACTCTGCTTATATTGAAAAGGTAGTCAAGAGAATTATTTCCCTACTGCGCCAAACAAATTTTCATTATTTCTTAATTCATTAAAGCAACCTGGGAAAAAAAAAAAAAAAAGAGAAGAAAATACATCCCTTGTAGTAACACATCGAGGATTAATATGCTGTGAAATTAATAGCAGGGATGGAAGGAGTAAGTGCTAAGCTGAGAGGTCTGTTTTCCCAGTCACTCCCATTGTAGGAAGACAAATACTAAGAGGAAGGGTACCAGACTTTGCATAAACTGCTGTGGTATATTCTGCAGTTGTCAAGTGTATCCCATATGGAACAAATAACACACACTCTAAACAGTATTTTATTTTGCATTGGCTGACAATGTTCACGTGCAATGCTTAGCCTTGCAGAGTTACCATAGCCAGTTTTCAAAATCCAGACTGTGCAAGTCAGCTAATAAAACTGGGGAAGCAGCTGGGAAGGGCAATATTTTGAACACTTGTAATCATTCACAGCTTAGTAAAATCAAATTAACTCTCTCAGCCCGTGTCACCTTGGGGTTACTCCTTGAGGAGTCTCACACAAAATAGTCAAAGTAGGCAGGAAGGAAGGGGTGAATTTGGACCAACCCTTCTCAAGTAACAGCCCTCAACCCTCTGCAGGACTCCTGCTGCTGTGCAAGATGGATTGCCAGAAGAGGATATTTTCTGCGTGTGCAAGACTCCTTGATGACTAGGATGTTTTCTTTAGCATGTTTTCAATGGCATGGAACTGCAATCTTCTTGCTATATCCAAGGGAGTCTCCCCATTCTGAAAGAAACAGATGAAAAATGGTAGAGATGGGTCAATTCCCAAGTTTGACACCCAGACACAGTGCTCTCCTACATAAGTCTCCCTGTCACACCCTTGCTCTAAAAAAAAAGTTTGAGAATGATGGAGGACAGAGACCTGTTCTCCCCTCCAGTAGTCACAGCCATTCCACTGTTTCCTGGGGCTAATGTCAAAGTCGGTGCAGAGCTAAGCTAAGAGCTGATTTCAAGAGCATTATGGGCACTACATTGCTCACCTCAACTTAGTACTGCAGATACATCCTGAACAATATTTATGTGGACAACATTTGAGCTTTTCCAATGACAGAAGCAGTTTGACTTAACCCCTCTCAGAAGAATGACCTCCAGTGGCACAAAAAGCACCTTGGAAGGCTCTTACCACTCTGCTGCAGCCTGCATCTTAGGAACAACAGTAGAGTCGCTCTGAGTTAAGAAAAGGTACCGTAAAGGCAGCTAAGAGATCTGCCAATCCAGTGGACACGCAGGCAGTGCACCTGGCACAGGCACATATTTCTCCCAATATAAACGCAGGCTCTAGGTCTGAAGAGAGCTGGGGGAGCAGGACCAAGAATTCCAGCTCAGGTAAAGAGGAAGAAAGCACCTCTTCGAACTGTCTGGCCGCAAAACCCTTTTATCACAGCTAGATTTCAAAATCTAGAGTCTGTGCAAATCAAGTAATACAACTGGGGAAGCAGCTGGGAAGAGCAGTGTTTGCTGGTAGAAATTCAGCAGTGAAGGATTTGGTCTTTGAAGTTGCTCTTGCCAACAAAGACAGTAGAGCAAATGTGGCTTTATAGCCCCCAGCAAACAAGTCTGCTGCCAGGAAGCTGTGCACCTCTTTTTAGCACCAGCTAACTGCTGCATACTGGTTCTCAATCACAATAAGGAAATGCAGTTATCAACTTCACCTTCTTACCTGATTCTTTACAGAAATGTCTGCGTGAGCTTCAAGCAGTAGAGGAACAACTGCCTGGTTTTTCATTTCACAGGCATAGTGAAGAGCTGTGCTACCAGACTGAAGGGAAACAGAAGCAGGTGAGGTTTAGCCCTAAGACTTCTTTAGCAGACCTTTGGCAAGTTTCCCCCTAACAGCTGGATGCAAAAGGCGCATACCATTTCCTGTCACAACACAACACACAGTAAAACAAATACATTCACACAAGAAAAATGGCAACAAAAAAAATCATTCTTTCCCCAGGATTCAACTGCTAAAATAGGTCTGATATCT
>NW_010401493.1:0-1234 GCF_000710305.1 Buceros rhinoceros silvestris
CTTCATCGGGTTGCTTTACCTCCAGGAGTGTCGGCAGCTGAGCGACAGTGCCTCCTACGAACACAGCACGGTCTGTGTGACGCCGACAGGGTCTGGTGGCTTACTGCGCTGCGGGAGGCCTCACGCAGGGTCCCAGGGCGACTCTGCCGCCCCTCTTGGACTCTGCCAAACGCGGGCTCTCACTAGTTTAATGCCGCGGCTGAGGTGAGAGCCGTTTACCAAGCGCCTTCTTTCCTTCCTCCTCTTTCATGTGAAACATCTTTTCCGCCGAAGTTCTTCAGCTTTGAATTTCTTATCGTCGTTATGCAAGATAAAAGAAAAAAGCAGCAGCAGCAAAATGGACAATGAACTACACTGATAAATAGTTGGAGAACTTCAGTCCTCCTAACAAAAGAAAACATGTTCCTGATGAATGTTCCTAAGCTGAATAACGTAATTTAAGGTTTCTGTGGGGGATGCTTTGCATCCTGTACTGTCCCCCTTCCTGTAACTGAGCACTTCAGTAAAAAAAGCAGGAAAGTGCCTCCTTCACTCTCTTTATGGGGCCCTTGAAAAGCAATGGAGAGAACTGGAGGAGCCCTTTAAGAACAAGAGCACCTGCATCTCAGAGGCTGGATAGCATTGTCCTTGGCAGGTGTTCATCAGACCTGTTAATAAAAGCTTGCACTCTAGGGTGCTTAATTACCATAAGAGTGAGAAGGATATTCCTATAGTATGATCTACACATAAATAAAATATTAATTAAAAATCAGTTCTGACCCTCCCAGACATTTCTTTGAACCTGACTGCTGTCTTTCCCAGCCTGCCCCATCTCCCAGCCCTGCACCAGCCCTGTGTCCCACAATGAACAGGACACCATGATCCCTCCCACGAGCAATGTTACCGCTGAGTTGATGCATGTTTTTAGCCATTTGTTTTAGTTTCTGTTTTTCCACATCCTTCAAACAGGGAGGCTGCAGTGGGAGTGCTTGTCAGACTGCAAGGACAGTGCATCCCTTCGCAGGGCTGTGAGGGGCTTGTCGGGGCGCACCGTTTCCACTCCGAAATGGCACATCGAGTATTGACCTTCTGCTCTGAGGACAACAGGGGGGAAAAAGCAGGCAGGGTGATCCGCCAGGCCGTGCAGTGCTGCAGCGGGGTGCTGGTGGGTCCCTCCGGCCGTTTGGAGTGGTTGGTTATCCATCCCCGATCCCGCTAGATGGCAGTGGCCGCTGCGCTGAGGGAGCTGCTCTCC
>NW_010401494.1:0-5040 GCF_000710305.1 Buceros rhinoceros silvestris
CCCCACCCCAAAAAATAAAACCAAAAAAACCTACAGGGCTGGGGCTCGCCATAAAGGCTGCCTCATCCCCCGCACCCGAAACACGCCGCCCCACGGGGGTTTATTCCTCTTCCCATGGGCTTTTTGTCCCCTCTCTCCCCATGTTTTTTTACCCTGCTCCCCCGCCCCACTTCTCCCCCATCTCAGCATCCTTGTGAAAGCAAAGGCTGTTTGGGCTGCCACGGGATCTCCTGGGGAGTGCAAGCGGCATGTACCGCTCTGCTCACCCCCCATGCCCAGAAAGCGGGGGCGAGCCCCCAGCCCCAGGGGCTTACTCCGGGGCTGCGTACAAGCCTTTGCTCCCTACAAGTGGGGGACGGGGTGCCTAAGTGTTCTGCTCCTCAGAGTCAACCCGAAGTATTGTCCGGTGGGGATTGTGCTCCTTCATTTCTCCCGAGGGGGATGAAGATGATGGAGGGTCTTCCCGTGGTGCTTGTAAGGCTGCATATGGCTGTTCTTTCCCCCTGTTTTTGGGGAGGGAGAGGGGGAAGCAGTGCGATCATAGAGCCAAATCCACCTTCTCCTGTAGCTGAAGTGCGGCACGCAGGAAATCCCCTGTCATCGGTACCTGTTGCAGGATATCAGCTTGGCTCATTAATTAGCCCCAGCAAATCTGTGCTGGTAAACAAATGAGTCAAAGCTTTTCTCTGGGCCTGATCCTGGGCTTGTGGCATGCTGATTGCCACCTTTCTAGGGTAGGTGCAAAGAGAGAGGAGTATTCTCTCCAAGATGGATGACATGCTGTCTCTGTAACTAGCTCGCCTCCTCCCCTTGGAGAAAATACACATCCCCAGGCGAGCCTTCAAAAGCAAAGGACCTGGCACCTGGCCTGGAGGTTTGCAGAAGACTTTCTCGGTGTTGCAGCACGTATTGAAATGGCTTGATGTGGCTGCACATCAAGAGCGGGGGGCCACAACCTAAAGGACCTGGCACCTGGCCTGGAGGTTTGCAGAAGACTTTCTCGGTGTTGCAGCACGTATTGAAATGGCTTGATGTGGCTGCAGATCAAGAGCGGGGGTCCCCAGCATATCCCAGGTTCGCAGGATGCTACTGTGTTCTTGTGGCTCCTGCCCCAAATTCCCTGAGCTCTCCATTTGCCTGGGGTCTGCAGAAGGTGCTCGGATGAAAGAGGGCAGGAGGGGGTTGCTTGTGCTTGGGTGAAACTGGACTAAGGCACAGGTAACTTGCTGATGGATGTTAATGTCCATCCATATACTTGGGTGGGGATTCGGGGCTCTGAAGCATGGGAAGAAAGGGGCTGGGCCACAGTTCTCTCAGGTAAGGTATGGGTAGAGATCACCTTCTTCGTATCTCAGGAGCTTTGAACCTCATCTCTGCCAAGCATTTTAGTGTCCCATCTGTACTGGAGAGGCCAGAACCCCTTTTGAGATGCACTCCAGATTCATGTGTGGTCCCCTCAGGTCCCAAATCCACAGGGGACCAGCCCTCTAAGTCCCAAATCACCGTGACAGGGGGCTGTGGCAATCCTTTCTTCTCCAAGTCAGAGTCACCACAGATGTCATCCCAGTCTTTAGCATCTTCCAACATCCCAGTATAGGAGGTCCCATCTGCCTTGTAACCCTTCTCAATGGTCCTGCTGTCTCAAAGGCAATTCTTCCACAGCACCACACCACCCTCAAACTAGTATTGGTGACATTTTATTGCATCCACCAACTAGAAGCCAAACGTCTCCCTTAGAGAGCAATCCGGCAGACCAGCCCACGTGGAGAACATACATCCCTTTCTCTTACATGCACCCCATGTGATAGTTGGCTTTTTAACATGGTTTACAGTGTACTGAGGCTACAAACATGCTGAGAAAAAAATAAATTAAGGAAAATTAAGTCCCTTCAGAATGTCCATTCATTGTCCTATCTTAGGCTTAGAAACTCCTCATGGTGCCTCTTGGAGCAAGGGGTTTGTATTACTGTGATTACGCTGAGATAATCTGTCATGTTGCTCCAGCAAGCTCTCAGAAAAGGGGGGAGGGGTGGAAGAAAGGAAAAGAAAGACAATATTTTAAATGAGAGGGCTGCTAGATTGGTGAGTCTGTCTCACAAAGACACACATCACTGCCCCCTTTATGAAAATTTAAATTGGTTACCTCTGTCAGGGAAAATGAGAGAGATTTGCTGATTTTAATTTGTTAGAGTGAATCACCCCCTGCCAATGTTATCAAAATTAAACCAGGGGTGGTTTTCTGCTTTCCTTCTCCTACTCCCTCTGCGTTTTTCTGAAACATCCCTTCATAAAACATTGATCGAGGAGTGACCATCCGATGATAAATGAGCTGTGGAAACTGCAAGCTCTGCCATGTTTGGTGTCGTGCCTTAGCCCTGGGACAAGGAGGTTGGGAAAAGCAAATGGTGTCTGGAGAAAGAATGAGGTCTAGATTACCTCGTAAGGTAATCTAGATTTTCTACCAGTTTTTAATATTTTGGGGTAAAAATGGAAGAAGATGGCTGTAATCTTACTTGATGTGCTCTATGTTAGCCTCAAGTGCAGGTATGAAGTACATAAAGTATGAAAAATCCTTCTTCCAGTGAGCATCAGAGCTTGTAGGGAGGTACTTTACTCCAGGTAGAGCTGCTGCTTACCAACTTGGTTTGGCCTAAGAGATGGACTGGTATATATTTATCTGCCTGCATTTAGGACACCACTTTGTGCATGCCATAAGCAGGCACCAGTATACGTTATTGCCAAGCTCTTTCACTGAACATCTAGTCTGGGTCAGAGGCAGGTCTTGTGATACCTCGTCCTACAATTTCAGCACTCCCACCTGCATGCTCACCTTGTCTCCTGCCTGTTATCGAGCTGGCTTTGCTAGATGGAGATGTTTCCTCAGTTTCTCAGCTCAGCTGGCCTATAACAAAGTCCTTGCTGTTAGCAAAATGGCTCTTTTCTTTCTTCTCTCTGCCAGGTATTAGGACAATCCCATTCCTGGCAGACCTACCTATTCCATATTCATTGAGAGTTAGCATAATTCTCTCCCTAAATGCTTTCGGGATAAGGGTCATCATGATTTCCACACTAGAATGGGTTTGGAGCTGAAATGCTTTGTCTCTGTTCCATCTGTGCTCCTGTCTTGTGGACCTCTGAGCTGCTAATTTAAGCCTACAGCTTCATAAGCCACTGAAAGTTTGATCTACCCAACACTACACTACGTAGCTTGATTTTAAAAGGTGCTGTAATGGAATCCTCACTAATGACCAAGAGCGTCGTGAGGCCAATCTCACCCACTGCTGAACTATGTGTCTCAGGCCAGGGGTTCAGGTCCCAGTTAATTTAGACATTGGTCTTTCTGCGCTCTGGTGTTTTCCTCTGTAAAATGGGGATCCCCGGCTTCCTCCTCAGTGGGGCTCTGTGCCAGCCGTTCAAATGGACTTGTCAAACAGCATGTCCTTTGGGATTCTGAGACAAAGGGCACCAGCCAAGCACCAGGCATGAATTATTCTTCTTGTGTTTTGACTGTGAATGCACGCCCACCCTTAAACTTTCCTCCTGAGCCATGGTTTTTTGATCTTTCTTGATCATTATTTTCTTGATGCCTCTCTACCACAGAGGATCTGGAAGTATGAGTCTCCTGTATCCACCTTGAGCTTCCTCTGGGTTAAAGACATGCTTTTCCAGGGCACCTGGTATAGCACTTCGTACTGCAAAATGGTCGTTTTAGTAGTCCAGCCCACTTTGAGATGCAAGTAGATGAAGCTAGGGGTAAGAGTCTGGTTTATACTCTGTGTTGTTTAGCAGCGATCTAACAATGCATGTCTTCTGGAAACAAATACCTGCTGGTTCCTGCAAATGAAAGTCGATACACCTTCAGAAGGAAATTTGTCCCGATGGGGTCTTTCCTATTGAAAGCCCTGTTGGTAGATTTATTCATTGTGCAGGTTCATTCTCTTAACAAGTCAGTTATTCATTGGCCATTGCTTGAGGGTTTGTGGAATTTATGGTCATAGTCCTGTAATCAGATATTTTGTTAGAGAGGTCTTTGCCACTGTGGAAGGTTTGAATAAATCAGTATGCAGCAAAAATTGATCCTCTCGCAATCTATTTCTGGATTCAGCTCCTGCTCTAAGAGAATTTTCCCCCCTTCTTGAACCATGCCTCTGCTTGTTTGTACTCTGGTCAGCTGTACCAAAGTTATGTGTTAGTGTGTGTGCACAGACATACACACACAATTACTCGTGTTTTCTGAGCATGATTTTTATTTTGAACATGCTTGAGATACATGTTGATGACATTTCTCAGGCAAGGAAAAGGAGAGAAAAAAAAAAGAGGTTTTCTCTATCACCTGACTTAAGCATCTGGCAGTTGGAAAGAACTGCTTGAAAAGGCTTTAATGAAATGCCAGTGAAGAAAGGGAAATCTGATTCTGAGTAACTGTACTGATGCCTTAACTGCTAAAGAGCTTGGCCTGCTAATATCCACTTCTCAGATGTTGTTCTACAATCTGATCAGCCCTATTGAGCTGAAACAAGGGTTAATTGCTGGCAAAAAGCTCGTCATCTTTGTGCACACAAAGAAAGGAGCAGGGGTGAGCACCTTTTTTTGGGAGCTTAGTGCAAGCTCACCCTATGCAGGCCATGGTGAGGGAATTTAGTTCTTGTATGTGCCCCAAGAATGTCCCTCTGTGAAGGTAAAATTATAGCAGAGACTGATTTTTATGGCAGAAATCAAGGATGGGAGGAGAGAAAAACCTCTGTAACCCAGCAGCCTATACAGCTGTTATGTCAACAGTGATGTTAAATGTGTAAATGGCAGCGAAACCTCTTCCCTGTGAGCAGGACTGAACTGTCTTGGCACTTATCTTGGGATGGAGCCTGCAAGTGATATGATTAGTCAATGGTCTGATGTGTTGCCGGCCTTGTGAATGTTCCCCAAGGCACAGCATCTTTCTAAGGAAACTCATGCCTCTGGAGGTGGGTTTTGATTTAGGAAGTGTGCATGACAAGGGACATTTAGTACTTGGTCTGCTCTGGTGAGTGCAGCCAGCCTGAA
>NW_010401494.1:5126-13891 GCF_000710305.1 Buceros rhinoceros silvestris
AGTGTAAGACCTTGTGGTAAGTACCATAGAGCATGTGAGCAGACAAACACATGGGTGCTCACGGGAGAGAAGGACAGAAGGTCTCTGAGCTGCCCACCTCTCGTAGAGGCAGCAGATGTGACACAGCATTGCCCTTCCCATCACCTGTCTTAGCACTTGCAGGTCATTTGTGAGGGCAAGTGAAGGAACAAGTAAATAGCGAATGTACACTTGCTGCATATTCTGAATGCTTACAAAATTAACGTAAACAACGTTAAATATTGTCTGTCCTGTGTGACTTGCTGGCTCCTGCCAGCTTGGGGATGTTAGATATGTTAATAGGGATAGCGATGCTATCCGGACTTTCAGATTCTCCAGATGGAGAGGATTCTGCTACCAGCAGGAGAGATGGTAACAGTCAGAAGCACAGCAAGGCTGGGAGGGCAAGGGGGAAGCAGAGAAAGATCCCAGAACAATGACATTTAGGTAGGGGATCCAGTTAAGTAGGCTGTATGGAAATACCAGGAAGGCATTGTTTGCTGTGAGAGTTAACATGCCTGTAAATGTACCCAACACATACCCAAGGACTAGACAATTGCCTGTCTGTGGGAAGTGCCTGCAGGCATGAAAATGCCGCTGGAAGAGGAGGATTCGGTAGCAAGCCCACAGACCGGGTAATGTTAGTCCAGAGCCTGACTCTCTACTAAGACTGAGGAAGATGGCAGGGTGGGCTGAAGGAGGTCACTTCCAGAGGTTCATTCTAATCTCAAGCATCTATGAAGTTGAGGTGTTTTGAGTGAGAGAAAAATCTTTGCTGTGTGAGACAACCTTATTACCCTTTAAGAAGCAGAGACTGCCCTTGCTCTGCGTGGTTTTATGACTTGTTGACTAAATCCCACTTTTCTAGACTCTCTTTGTGAGTCCATACCCCCTCATCTCTCCAGAGTCTTAACACTGATTGTTTTGGCTGGGCTGTGGCCAGTGGCAATGCTAGAAGATCTTTGATCAGAAAAGCATGTGCACTGTGCCTTAAGAGGTGATACTTTGCTTCTTTTAATTTCATCACTGGAGCCTTGCTGTGAATAGCTTCCTCTCTTGTCCTGGGAAAAGCTGAGCATTCAGGCTTGTTCTGCAGTCAAGAGGAGTTTTCTGGGATGTGGAAAGGGGGGATCCTCCACCACAAGCAGCAACAGTTCCTTCATCCTGGGGCTGATGGCTGGTGGGTCCCTCCCTTGCTTGGCCTGGCTTTTGCCTCCTGATTATTGGCAAAGTTCTTCACAAAAAAAATCTCTAAGACCACGCTAGAGTGCCTGTGCAGATAACACCTGAACGCCAACAGCATCAGGTACGATATGGGATGTAGTGCTGTGGCGAGGAATATGGCTGGTAAAGCTGGATGTGACTCCCACCAGCTCCCAGCACTTGCAAGGAGTATTTCTTGGGTTGGAGCTCGTCTTAAAAGGTTCAGAGAACTGAAACACTCTTCCCTATCTTGAATGGGTCTCGAATGTGTTTACAGAGGAACTCACCACAGTGGTTTCCATTTTGTGTGGTGAGGAGAATGTGGGACAACACAGTCATTTTTCTCACTTCCCTCTCACAGAAAGGTGGTTGGATCTAAATAGGACATGACTCTTCCCAGTTGTGGAGCTGGGTCACCAGGCTCGACTTGCATGTAGGTGACAGTGCTGGGGAGTGACAGAAAAGCTGCTGCTCAATACAACTACCAAGCACAAATAAACACGTCGGATGCTCCACACCAGACATGGCTGCGTTGCATATGGACTGAAAAGTCTTCCTGTAACTTTCTCTTACTCATAAATGCAGTTTATGAACTGCAAGGTGCACAGCGTGCTGTGGAGGTGCTGTTATGAAAACCCCAACCTCCCACCTCAAATTACAGCCCAAACGCTGTGTTTGTTTCCCACTTAATACTGGCCCTCGGAGGTTTTCTTTTAGCGCTAAGCCCTTTTGAAGTTGCTGTTGATTACAGAGCAGACAGCATAATCTCCCGGGGGAA
This sequence comes from Buceros rhinoceros silvestris, assembly GCF_000710305.1. Lineage (NCBI taxonomy): Eukaryota > Metazoa > Chordata > Aves > Bucerotiformes > Bucerotidae > Buceros > Buceros rhinoceros. The sequence continues at coordinate 7,126 of NW_010401494.1, forward strand.
GTTATTTGTAGCTGGGGAGGAGGAGGGGTGGGGGAAAGAAATCAATCGCCCTAGTGCAAATGCCAGAAATGGGGTGCAGAATCAATGGTGCTCAGCCATACTTCCCACTCAGTGGCCCATCTTGCCACTCAGCTGTCCTTTGCAGAGGTGTGGGTCTGATTGCTACAACTCCTTAGACAGTTGGAGAAAGAATAATTGGAAGGGGGGTTTAGCTGTGCAACTTGGCTTGGAAGGTGACTCCGGTGGTGTAATAGTTCTGTCCAACAGCCAAGCCCTCATCAAATACTGGAAAATGGGGCTCTGCTGCTCTGTTCTTGTGGCAACTAGCCTGGCTGTTTTCTGGGTCACCAACAGGGTGAATCATTTAAAGTCATTGTGCTTTATTCCTTCCCAAATTACTGGCCAACTCTGTCTGCCGTCTCGGAGCTTTTCTTGCTGAGGTCTTTTAGCCTTACATCACTTGATCACCACCAGCTCAGCCCTATCCCTCTGCGAAGCTCCTGGAGAGCTTTTACCACCTCCGGACTATGAGTTTCTTTGCACCTTTTTCTAGGTACTCTCAGTCCCAGGAAAATTTGGATTGAGGGTTCATGAGGTTAGAGAAGTTAGTCCTCTTTGCTACAACGGGGTCTGACTCTTAGGTGGTGCCTACTGGTATTTCTATGGCAGAAACAGTGAGGGTGGGAGACCTCTAGGCTGACAAAAAGCTGGCATGCAAACAGCTGAATTTTCTTTCTGGAAATCCAACTGCAGTTTCAATGCTTGAAATTATTTGGGTTTTCCTTTCTTTCTTTGGAATCAAGGACTCTTGCTGGTGAGTTTTGTCTTCCAGGCGTTCTCTACTTGATCCATTGCAGATCCTGGATGGCTGCAAGGGTTTTGCCAATCATTAGCCATATAACTTTGCAATGGTAACAGCACAATGCCTGGCATTTTTACACCTGTGAGATAGGCAGAAGGAATAGGGAGCTGGTAGACATCAACCCAGCCCCGTGCACCAGCTTCTTATTAATGGTTGTTTCCCTTTATTTCATAGAATGTGTAGTGCAGGCCCTGAAAGTGCTTAAGATTCAACATTAACTATTCTTCCTCTTGAAGAAGGAAAGCTCTAACTTCGGTAGATATTCAAGGTGAGAGAATAGTGAGGAAGTCTCTGTAAATCTGATGCTGTTGCTCGCACTGTAGCATCTAACAGAGCCTCTGACTGAGGCTGAGCATTTCTGTGTTCTGTAAATTCAAGTTGTTAAAGATATCTTTCCTTCTGATTCCCATAGTGGAAGTGGGTTTCACCTGGGTACCACCAGAGTTTCTTTTTCTTCTGGTTAATCCTTGCAAGTACTTTGCTGTGCCAACATCTCTAGCATGTGCAGAGGTCTGAATCCCTGCAGATATGCAACTAATGAAATATCATGTCAAATGTTAGTCAACAATGTATGCCAGGGCTTGTTCTTTGACTACATGGCATGGCAGAACTAAGTTATCTCTATCTTCCCACCTGAGGTTTAATCTTGATCATATGGTTTATTAGTAAGAGTCCCTGGCCCATGCTGCCCCTTGGGTAGTGCACAGTATCACCTTGGTAACAATTACATGGCATGGATGGCCATCAGACAGCTCTTGAGTCCAGACTTTGTCCCTGGGTGGTTCAACAATACAGCTGCAGACAAAAGTGCCACCATCAAGCCAAATAATTACAAATAATATGAGAAAAAGCACAAAATGAGAAGGGAGCTGTTGGCATCGGTGTCCAGGCTTACAGGGATGTGATGCTCACAAACCACATCTCCGAAAAACACTTTGTATATAGATCAGAACGTGCCCAAGAATAACCTTGTTAGCAGTGTGGATTCGATTTTGGTGGCTCGGCCGACAACTAGTTATGGTCAATGTGTTGTTTCACAGTGGAGTGTGGCATCTCAAAGGAGTCTCCAATATAATGCTGGTGCATCTGGGCTGCACTCCTGAATCCACTCGTGTTGTCTGATGGAGGTTCATGGTTCTCAGGGCAACACCAGTCCAGTGTACATGTAAAAGAGACAGACAGACCTGGAGACACTTCAGTGCCTTTCAAGAGCGGAAGAGTCACGGAAGGAAATGGCAGAGGTTGGAAGGCACCTCTGGAGATCATCTAGTCCAACCTCCCTGCTAGAGCAGGTTCACCAAGAGCAGATTGCACAGCATCGTGCCCACAGATAGGTTTGGAATCTCTCCAGAGAAGGAGACTCACAACCTCTCTGGGCAGCCTGTTCCAATGCTCTGCCACCCTCAAAGAAGTTTTTCCTCACGTTCAAATAGACCTTGGCTCCTCCTTTGCCCCACTTCTCAGTAGTAATGAGGAAACACACCACCGACTTCCCTGAGCATCTGTTTCATCCGTGCATGGGGGAAGTGATTTTCTTCACTGCTGTACTGATTGGAAGTCGAACAGCCTTCAATCCCGTGTTGATTATAATCCTTGGAGCACTGAGTCTCCTGCAGGCTCTGAGAGCCTGTATGCATGAATGCCAACCTGCAGCCCAGCAGCGTCTCCGAAACCATATTTTCTTGTGAGACAAAGCCTGATAATTTCTGGCCATTCAAAAGCATTCAGGAACATCCTAAATTGTGTCCTCTGGGCTGGATTCCAACGTCAAGTCTTTTGTATTTCAGACTCTCCCGTATGATTATTGGAGCAGGGGGATGGAGTACACTACATGAGCAATCAATGACTTTCCACTCTCCTTTTCTCCTCCGCTGGCATTTTGCTGAACCCCAGGGTACTTTCTAAGCCTCTCTCCCTCTTGCGCTGTAGTTAGGGCCCAATAAACTAAACAGGGATAGGACACGGGTCCAAAAGCTGCCCTGCCGCTGCATTTGTGCAGATGGCTTGATTTTTAGAACACACCCTGATGTGTTTTCAGCCCTGCTCAGGGGGCACTCTCCCATCCCGAGCCTGGACACAGTTCAAAGGACAGCCCGGCCAAGGACCATTCCCAGAGAGACATGGGTCACTCTCTTCTGTCAGGGAGAGGTGTGAAATCCCCAGCCGTGCATTGCCCTGTATTAACTGTCAACCAAGCAGCACCTCAGGAGCTGAGCTCTGTGGAGATGCCTGTCTGGGGGCTCCTCTCTGTATGGTACCATCGCTCTGCAACAATCAGCCACTTTTACAGCTCCATAGATCACTGGATAAAAACCACATTTAATTCTATGGTAAGGTCACTTTTCAGTTAAAAGGGACAGAGCGGATTTAATTTATAAGCCTCTCCAACTTTATGGCTTGCATTTAGGGTTATATGTATTATGTAGTGCCAAACACGTATTATAAAAATTGATTCCCCCTCTCTCCTCCCTAGATTTGCTGTGTCAGGCAGATTCTGATTACCCTCCTGTTTCCTTCAAGCCAACAGATAGACTGAGGTAGATCTAAGTGTCAGGGATGACATCTGTGATTGCAAAGTGCAAGTTTATAGGGAATGAAACTGGCCCAGATCTATTCCTGGGTGGGTGGGAATGAACGTGATTTCTACCAGCCTACCACAATCCAGGACAGGATGACAGACCGTCTGCAGAAGGGAGTGCAAGTCAAAGTGATTTCAAGGTGCGAGGAGTCAATAGGTGAGCTGACGTTAACGTCTTTTGTGGGTCCTTCCGTTGTAATGTGATGCAAACATAGCTTCTAAATCCAACAGCAAATTTCAGGCAAGGGAAATAAAGTCCAGAGGAGGTCAGGGAGAAGAATAATTTTTTTTTTTTTCTTCCAGGAAAACTTTCAGACTAGGGTCTTAACACTGGTGAGAATGAGGCTTGGAGAAAGACCATTGATGGAAAGAGAGGGAATGGGGTGATAGCCAGAGGAAGTCGACCAAATTTATCACCTGATCATCACTCCCTGCATCTCAATAGCTGGTGCTGTAGACACACCTTGGCCTTATCTGATTTAAGTGGTCTTTTTGCCAAACGATAGACATTGGGGGATGGGGGGTGGGGGGGTGGGCAGGATAGAGAAAGTCAGCACTTGAGAGGCCAGAAGGAATCATTATAATCTTGTGCCCGAGTTCTTGTGGACAGGAATTGTGGGTTCATCCCACGATGACTGTGTGGATGCTGTGACTTGCAGTAGTGAATCTGTTAGAAAGATGCCAGGCCTTCATTTAGAGGCTTCCAAGCAGTGATGAATGGAGCATATAAGTGAGGGAGACTTGAGATAGAGCTCCGAAAGGAATAGGGAGCCTGTCTCCTCCTTGGAGCATCTCTTTATGGTAGGAGCATCTTTGTCACTCACCTGGAGGGCAGCAAGAGGGGAATCTGCCTCCTTCTCTTGCGGCTGTCTTTCCTGAGAAACAGTTTGCTATTTCTGTGATTAAGTTGTGCTCATAAAATCAGTAGCAAACACTCTGGACAAGCTGTTAGTTACCCTTTAAAGTTGAGGAAGGGAGAAGTGAACCGCATTTGCCCATATCCAGTCCTGGCTGTGCTTGACTGAGTGACTGCAGTAAAATTAGAGCTATAAATAAAGTTCATGTGCCTGTGTCCACTACAGTGATCTCCGGAGAAGATGTCATTTCCTTCAGGACTTCGGTGAAATATCCATATTTTCAGCCTCCATTTATGGTAGTTAGATGGTTTTATTGTTGGGGGGTTTTGGTGGTGTTTTTGTTTGGGCTTTTGTGCCTTAGCGCAGTGAGAACAAGGTAGTAGAGGACACCCAGACTAAAATAGCAACATGAACAAGGTGTTAAGGGACACTTGAACCAAAATAGCGGGCAATGGTGAGGAACAAGCACGGTGCCAGGCAGGGATGAGGAGTTCCTTGAACAAGGTCACGCTGTGGCAGTGACAGCTGTTCCTTCAGTGGGCTGGAGGGACTCTTCACCGAAAGCTGCATCCAGGCTGGGTTTAACCATGGATTGCACAATCTTGTTTGAGTGTTGCGTGGGCCTGAGTGGCGAGATCTGTGGCCTCTGCTGTTCACCTTTGCTCATCTAGTCCAAAATAAATAATATGGAAATTGTGAAACTTGATCCCTTCAAATCTTGAGCTGTTTAGAAATACACATTTTTTTTTAATCTAGAATTTAAACTAGTGGTCAGCCTCTCCAGCTTGTTTCAGCAATGGCAGCTGGGATTTTTTTCTTTAATTGCACTTGCACTTATTTTTTAATGTTATCTATCTTTTACGATTACATAACTCAAGGAATTCTGATTTCACAGAAGAACAGCAGGTACTACGAGATCTTCTATAATGGTGTCAGAATTTGAGGGCAGAGGTATGTCAGAAAGGACCAGGAGATTACCAGTGGTAATAAGAACAGAATACAGTCTCCATGGGGAGTGAAGTATTTGCCTCTGCATCTTTTCTTTCGTCTCCAAGGAGCTCTGTCTCTCTAACAGCAGCATCTTAGAAACTGAAAGAAGCAGTTCACAGGGATTGAAGGTCTCTCTGGCGCTGGTGCCACATTTGTCAGCATCCTGGCTGGAAAGGACATGTCCTTTAGGTTAATTTTGTGTGTGTGGAGATCAAAAATCTTATTTTTAGAAGTCTAAACTTTAATTCTCTGAAATTAGACAACTCAAATGCACCAACAGGCACTCTGAACTTGAAGGTGAGAGGAGTAGAGGCTGAGAGTCACACCTGGGTGGAGAAAGAGCAAAGAACCCTACCCCTCTGCTGCAAATATGCATGTGGTACCTATGTTGGACAGAGTAATGACTACAAGAGGTGTGTGAAGGTGTGACTGAGGAGAAGAGGCATCATGGGATAATAGAGATGGGAGAATATTAAGGGTCACTAGTCAGACTGACTATTTCTCTAGATTTGGATTTGCTTACGTACAGAGATTCCTGTCATGTTAAAAGAGGGCAGGAGGTGGTTTAGAAAGTTTCTTTCATCTTTCCTGGCTACCTTCACCTTGACATCAAGAGGAAAGTAAGGCAGGAGGGAAGTAAGTGCATGAAAAAGAGATTTCTGACTCCAGTACTGTGGTGCTCAACAACCCCCAGAGGTCTACCGGGAGTCTGAGGCTCAGAGAAGGAGGAGTCTGCAATAGCTCCGTAAGGGTAGAGTAGGGCTGCTGGGCTTGAACCCTCCAGTCTGAATGTGACCTGGCTTGTTAACTTATATGCTACTCACCAAACGCCTGAGAGAACACAGCAAGGAGGCATCTCACAGGCTACAGAAATACATAGATGCAAAGGCCCCCTGTTGCGCTCAGCTCTGTAGACGGGAGCTGCAGAGGTGTGAAGATATTTCCATCTCTCCGCATGAAATTTAGGACAGAACTAGAAGGCCACTTCCCAAAGACAGCTGCCTTGCTAGTGAACTCCAGCTCAAAGGTAGCAAGGAGATTGCCCTCTTACTCATACGTCGTTGACTGTCCAAGACAATAATATTCCTGGTGGCTAGAAACCTCAACTTGGGTATATTTTTTTACCAAATCAAGCCTATTTAGTCTCACAACATCACTGCTCTTCAGTTTAAAGAGTCTTTGTTCCCCTGGTGCTTCCTTATCATGAAAGTCTAGCATTTTAGATTTCTGTTTACTTTCCTTTTGCAAGGCCAAATATGCCAGTATCTTCTGATAAGCTTTGTGTTCTCCTGGTCATCTTAGATGTTATGGGTTAGGGCTGGACCAGCCACTGGACAAATGGCAGATGCTCTCTATTAACCCTCTCCCTTCCCAAAGGGGAAGAGAAAGGGGACAAGGGAGAGAGACTGATGGATTGGGAAAGAGAACTAAAACTGCTTTAATGCAAATAATAGCAATAAATTAAATATATACAAATAT
>NW_010401495.1:0-8302 GCF_000710305.1 Buceros rhinoceros silvestris
AAAGATACACCAACAGTAGTAATATGTGTATTATGGCACATTAGTAAAACTACCAATTATATCTTTCAATATCAGAACTAACACTCAAAACAAAGTCAAACACAGTGGAAAAGCAATGGCATTATCTCTACCTCTTTGAAAGTTTCTTGAATATCACCTTGTCTTAATCTCAATCAATCAAATGATCTGCTACATTATCCTAATCTTGTTCCTTTTCCCCCATTTTTAATGGCATGACATGTGAAACACAGTACTTAATAAGGCAAAGCTTTGTGTTTATATCAATATAGTTTTCTTAAGTGAAATGAAAATTAAGTACATAAATAAAAATCTCTTTACAAATTCCATGGTTTACAGGAATTTATCAGGCTTATTTCTATTCTTTATTGTTCTTTATCTAGCTTATACCAATTTTACCTTTTACCTGATTTCTGAATTTTTGGTATGTGTTGCTCAATTACGTACCAGTTAAAGTACTTTAAAATTAATGTCTTTCCTTCTCTCTCCAGGACAGCAAGAATAAACAGGCAAAGGCATTCCCTAGGACCTCTAATGAGAATGCCATCACCAGAAAATGATTTAAATAGCTGCTTAATTTTCTAACTTTTTAAATCAGAAAAAAAAAAAGTAAACAAACAAAAATACCCTGAATGCAAGAATTCTAAAATCTCCTAGGAAAAAGTAGGTGGAGAAGGCTGGGCAGACTCTGGAAAAACATTTTTGTTGGTGTGTGCTGCAGACAACGTTTCTGCATTATAAGAAGTATAATCTACCAAAGGAAAAAATCAGAATTAAAAAGCTTTCCTGCCTTTTTTTTAATATATGTATATGTTCTGAGACACACATACATGCGTAGATGTAGATGGATAAGCACATAAATGTGCTTTAATTCTCCATTGCTCTTTCTTTTCATTATTTTAATCATTTGTGTAATACACAGTTTGTCGTGTCAGATTTCCACACAGAAAATATTTCTGCATACATACAGGACTTTTGGCAAGACACCTGTGTTTTTTAAGGAACTTTTCTCATTCAGTGTTCACTACAGTGGAAGTGATTTTTTTTCCCTTTTTTTTTCTTTTTTTTTTTAACCCAAGTAGTATGTGTCCTCAGCTATAAAGCTTCAGATCAGAGTACAAGAAATCATTAGATTATCTGTATTCTGTTCATTAGATTGTATACTGTTAATTGTACTAATTTTTAGTCATGGAACTTGTCCTCTGTATCTTACATTCCTAGTCCAGAACATATCTATAAATAAGAGAAATCATGCTCTCCTTTTGTTTGAGGCAGGGTTTATGAACACTAAAAATCAATGGTTTTCCATCAGTTCTCTTATTTGTAAATATTATACAATAATGTCTCTCATATTTCGTAGTGAGAAAGATGGACTATCACAATCCTGTTTTAGGGTCTCTGATGCATGTCCTTTGTTTTGCAAAATTATTACATTAGACATAGATCCTTGACTCATATAGCGTCATTTTGCTCAGGCAAGTGTCTTAAAAAACGGAAAGGATTCCTGAAGGAAAAATATGAGATCCTGATTCACAAGGGCACTTACTCACCCAAGTTTTTGTGACTCTAGTAGGATCATTTCAGTGATGTTGCAGCTGATCAAAGAATAGATTCTAGTTAAGGAATCAGTATAAGCATTTCCCCTTCTGCTCCTGTTTATCAGTTTCTGTCTTCACTCCTGGGTGCCTCTCCCCCAATTTTTGTAACAGATCTGTACGTGGTATGGTACTGTACACCAGAGAGCTGAAATGATTGGACTAAACCCCAGTAATACAGTTCCTTTTCCTAACCCTTCCTACATTTATGTGATGGTGCTAACAATAAAACCTGACCCTGAAAACAATAATTTTCATTCAATTCAGAAGGCTAACTCCGTATCAGAGGAGCAATAAGGAGCTTCTTAAACTCGTTTCTTCCCCGAATAAAACCTATTCTGGAATTACACCCTGAGTAACTGTCCACCTCTGACAATACTGTTCTGCAGACAAAAGTAATCATGAACTAGATTATCTGCAATTGCATCTGGTGTAGTCATTTATCTTACAAAGTAAGTGCAAAAAGCTACTCTTGTGGTCTGGCAGCATTTTAAACCTCAGTTTTCTCAGAGGGAAAATAGCTGTACAAGATGTAGTTGTAATAGAGAATTAAGTGTATTGTGTTACTACGTGCTATGCAAGCCACAGCACTCAGGTTGCATTGTGTTTCCTCCTCTTGAAAAGTAAAACATATTGTGAGGTTTACTGTACCAAACTGTATGACTTTGTCCCTCTGATTGCTATGTGTAGAGAACTATTATTTTTGTGGCACAACAAGCAATCAGCTACTTAACAGTATTACATGTATTGATGATACCATTTATCGCTATGATTCTTAATACTAATACTGAAGTACATTCTAGTACTGTGGGATGAAAAAAAAACCAAACAGGAATATATCGCTTTTTCTGAAGTAACCTTTAATAATATTTTTGGCTTCCGTTTAAAGTATGAACTTCCAAACCTTGTCTCTGCTGCTCAGTTCCTCAAATAATTGAATTAATTTTGGTATAAAATAGATAATTATACATTTTCAATTTCAGCTGAATATTAATTCGGTTATGGTAGTTCAGTGCTAAAGAATGGACTGCTTAGGAGTAAAGCAGCCATTATGAAATATTACCTGTCATATGCAATTCTATGAATGTTTACTGAGCAGTACTTGACCTAAGATGTAGCCAAGTATTTAAGATGAATTTCCAGCTCTTTACAAAGGGCTCCCTGGCAGCATGAAAAGTAAATGTTCAGACTGATTCCTGGGAAAAGAAGAAAAAACAGCAGTAGAAAACTGTTATATAGAATTCACTGTCTCTCTTTTCCTCCCTCCATCATAGCTCTTCTGTATTTACGGATGTGTACTACCATGGTTCTGAAGTACTTCCATTGAAAAGTTTTTGGTTTTTACACCAACATACTTGTAAAGCAGATGACATGAAATAATGTTCTCATAAAAGATACATTAATAGAGCAAACCTTGAACTGTGTATGTCGGTACAATTTTGCTCTAGATTTCACCGTATTGACTACATTTATACATTTGGTACCTTGCTGAAGCATGCTGAAGTTGAGTATTTGCCATCTTCTGATAAGTAATTGTTAGGTTTTGCTCATTTAGAGTCAGAAATTAATCTCATTCCTAGCAACAATTTGGCATTCTGCAATGCCTGAACAGAAGTGACCGAAAGAAACTTTTGGCTCCATGAAACTAAAAAAGCATACTATTTCAGTGATAGCTTTATATGTAAAGACTGGAATATGATTGTAGAAAGGTACATTTTCTAGCTGCAACTATATTTCACATTTTAGGGAGGGCAAAGAAGATAAAAGTTATTAGTTCACAGCTTTTGTCAATTATTTTATTACTGTTTATTTCCAAAAAGTGGTTTTCACAGTTATGCCTTTGTAGAGCTTCACTAATTTCAGAGATTATGTTTGATAATTTCACCATCTAGACTTTTTCTATTTTCTGCTGCTCCTTTCAGGAACAGGTCCTAGTCACCTAGCTAATAATCAACAGTGTGCTGGCAAGTGACAGTATTGATGCCATGGAATCTCTTTGAGAAAAAAAGAAAATAATTTCTTAGTGTTATGTTTTAATAGTTTTATTTCAGAGCACTTCTAATGGAGAGCGACTTGTAGTATCCTGCCAGCTTCTTACACGTAACGGAAGTTTTTCACTTCTATCATTCTTCTTTTTAAGAGGATGAGAGGGAAGAAAAAGCATTAATGAGAGGCTAGCGTGTCATCTCTCTCTTTCTCTGAACTGCTGTGAAGCCCGTAGATATCGGTGAGACTTGAGCAAGAAAATGAGGCATGGTAATAATTAGCAAACACATTATCCAAATACGCCTGGTTTCTATTTTGTCTTGAAAGAAGAAATGTGCTTCCCAAAGGCCTCCATGACCAAGTAATTTTTTTGACAAGACATTCCCATTTGTCCTTGCATTTTCTGCTGGAATGTACGGAGATATTTAGATATTCCTTGAAGTTTTCGTAATATTCATGAGTTTAAAAAAAAAATTTGCTTTGAGATACAGGTGAGCTGATGTTAAATAAAATTTATGGGCTAATAGAATCTAAGTCACACCACTAATTGTACTTCCATGATAGGCACAGCACTTAGGATAAAAAGATAAATGGTGTATGCTCCTTTGTCTCTCTACTTGTGTCCTTTCTATTTATGTTCCTCTTCATGTCACTGCAGGAGTCTTGAAGCTCTCTATAAGGTCTTTATTTTATTTTTTTCCTTTTTCATTCTCTTTTGCATTAATGTGGCAGTACTTGTAGCTTTCAGTTATGACTTTTTCTAATGGTTATATTATATTTCATCACAGCACTGAATACTGATATCTTTTTAAATGATTTTGGGAAGTGGACTGTATCAACTTATTTCACTCAAACTTACAAAAACCTACATAGGTCTTAATTTTATTCATGTTTCTTCTTAATTTTATTCATGCTCCTTTGAAACTACTGGCAGTTTCAAAGGTGATTATATGCAAAAATCTTAGCAGGACTGAGAACTCAGGCTATACTTTCTTGTAAGGTATAACCTTGAGGGATGCATAGCTGTAAAATATCAACATCTTCCTATACAGATTTGTCTCCTCAGAACAGAAAAACACTGCAACCTAAGATTAAATGAGCAGCTGGTAGAGAGTTTCTGATTTGATCATGTTGCTTTTTTAGACAGACTAATTGTTCTGATTTATGGTTATCACCTGTATTTCACGGATGCTTGCTTCCAGCTCTAATTAATGGATAGTTTTTAACTGCTGCAACTTTAATTGTTCCTTGGATTTCAAAGAGTAGAGGAAACATGGCTGTTAGCATGTAGAAGCTTTTCTTCTATGACCTTTTTTTGTGTGTTAGAAATGGAAATCATAATTTTTTGAGGTTGGTTTTACTTTGAGATACAGAATTTTACACCATCTACAAAATAAGAATATTCTGCTATGCATATAATTATGAGTATGATTGAAAGTATACAAAATTCATCTTCAACATAAAAAAAGGATAATTTTAAAACTTTCTTGTATAAGGTTGATTGATTGACACTATTTAGCACAGAACAGACTTTTTGCATAATTTGTTCATTTACTCCTGGTCACTATGTAACACAACACCAGAGTTCTATTTACTCCTCAGTAACCTTTTTTTGACTAATGAATTCCTTTCAGAGATACATCCAATCCTGCTCCAAAGATTTAAAGAGATGGAGAATGCCTCATTTCCCTTGGCTATGTCATTTCAGTGATTTTTGTGAAGAATAAGGTACAGTTACACTTTTTAATAGAAGTTCTTCTAGTCTTGGTATAAATAATGAAGAAAGAGTAGCTAACAACAGAACATGGATTATGAAAGTCAGTACTGTTACAAGAGGAATGGCAGTGCATAGGCAAATAGGAAGAAAAAAAACCCCTTTTTTTAAATTACAAAATGACAACAGGATTTTGTAGTACATTAAACAGAATACACAAGATGTAAGAGGTCAGAGATTTTGCTAAGGTGATAGTTAGAGAGAAGGAGATGATGTATATTGAAGTGGTTTCTTTAACAAATTCATGCAAACCTCATATATGGTTAAAAGAGAAAACAGAGAAAATAGAATTCAGTCAAAATAACGTTTTTATAGATGAGGCCTTCTTGAAACTCTTGCTAGAACTACAACTATAAAATTTTCTAAAACTTACTTTTTTAATTATTATTTTGAATATAGAGGATAATATTGGTGAACTAATTGTAAAACAACCCCACAAAAACACCCAGCTGATACTGAAATGTGGTTTTTTTAATCTACAATTTTTGTAAACCTGCATTTCCACCAAAAATTGTTTCTTGAACATCTCACCTTTGACCATTCATGAGTCATTCCTGTCACAAATATTCTGAATAAATTTTTACAAATGTTTCTGTTGTAATAACCTTGTAAAGAGTATCCCAAGTATGAGTGCTCATTCGCTTTTTATTTTAACATATCTTTGCTTTCTTCCAATCCAGAACAAAATTGACATTTTAAACCTCTCAGTATTGAAACAGAATCTCTCTTCACCTTCCCCTTGCCCCTTTCCTTTCCTTTTCCCTTCCATAAAACCAAGTATCAATTTTCAGAGAAGTGTATTCTTCACTCTGGTGAAACTCTTTCACCTACCACTTAAAATCATTATATAGTTTCCAGATTAAGTCCTCACCCCTAGCCTATCTACATCTTTACAGGGTTGTTCTTTTTTTTCCTCTGAGGCAAATGAGGAGCAGCAAGTTATCTTCAACCTCTCTTATAACTGTGTGTGCATGGCTCTGCTATCACTGGAAGACTGGTATTTAAAGAAGGCTGGGATAGTAAGAAAGGGCTAGTTTTCTGAAAAGAGTGATTTTAAACCAGTGTCTCAGTTAAAAACTGCTGTAAGACTATCCTGGTCCATCATTTGCCATTGGCTAGTCATACACTTTTGCATGTACTGCCATCTGTTTCTGTAGCTAGGCAAGCTAACTGCCATTCATTGACTGGCAGTTGTTAGCACTTTACACTGGCACTAAAGACTCACGTGTTGATTCTGTGCTCTGGTCTTCAATCAGACAGCTGTGGCCTAGGTGTGAGACTTTGATGGAAAACGAAGATGTTATTGCAACATCACTGCGCTTATTGCAGCCACCTGGAATGGATAAAAACAGCAGGAAAACTGCAGTGACAAAATAGTTATTTTGCTCCAGACACTGAAAGGAAAAAACTCTCCAACCAGGCAAAGAGAACTGTGATTCTACATTGTGCTAGAGCTCATCTTACCGTGTATTTCATCTGCCTTGATCAGCTGATGGATTTTGCCCAAGAACATCAGAGGCAGGCTGTAGTCACGGGTTCCTTTTTTTAAAAAGATATATTCTAGAGACTAGGGGTATACAGCTGCACACACATACACACAAAATTACCTGGTGAAATAGTTCTAAACAGTGTGCATTTTAGAGCAAATTGTATTTCAGCCATTTAGTTACCTGTAGATTTGCTTACAGAACAACTTAAGCATTTCAGTGAAAAAAACCCCACAATAAATCTTTAAACATTTAAAAATAGCAAATATTCTAACTACTCCTTGGCACATCAGAGACAGTTTTAGCCTGTCCGACCTTGGTTAAGTCAAGCTCTTGCTAACTTGATAAATACTCATGTGCTGCATTAGTGAGCTTGGCCTTTGCTGATGGGAAGGAGGGGAAAACAGGTTTATTGAGGTCTATTATGTTCCCATTAACCAAAATAGCAGAGACAGTTTCTGTCATTTTAAGTGTTTATATTCCGGATTCAGCAGCATTAAAGTAGACCACCTCTGCCCTTACTAACATATGTCATTATAATCAAAGGAAATGACTAAAAAGCTGGAGTACTCCATCTGTATTTTGCAGATCAGGCTTGGCTCGTATTCATGTGAAACATGTCCTTATGGATATGAATATTAATGCTTTAAAATGGTAATGCTTCTGAATAGTTGTGCCCCTTTATCCCCTCGTTTCCTTTTTGAACTTCAACATTTGTTTGATATTTTATAATTGTACCCTTTCTGTCACTAAACAGACATGGACATGACTCTCTGGTCAAGGTTGCGTTCAAGTTCTTCAACCCAGAACTCTGTCAAGAAAAAACTTGTGACTTCAAATTAATTAGAGGATGCTTTATAAAAACAAATCAAAAGCATGCATAAAGAGGGTCACAGGAAAAAAATGGTGATACTGAAGTATATTTTTGTTTATCTATGACTTTTGGTTTTGATAGTTATTTTTATTACATTTTAACCTCTGTCTTTTAAGGATATATGTGAACATATAAGGTTGACTAGCCAATACATCATGAAGATAAGAGAGATTGTGTTAGTGAAGAGAGCTGTCTCTGAAATGTGGGGTAGGAAATTATTTTTACTCTACTTTTATTAGTTTCCTCATTGCTTTGATGCTTTTTCATGCGCAGGTTTCTTGTCCTCTCTGGTACATAAGTTTCAAAGACAACACCTGCACATCAGTCACATTTTTGCAATTTCCTCCGTTTTGGTGGAAGAGATGGAATTGCATGTCACATTACACTGAATCATGTCAACCTGTTAATACTGAACCTCATGCTTCCCTTTTGGGGAATAAAAAATCTTAGGATCATCGTAGTATTAAGAGATATTCTACAGAGTATTTAAATAATATATTTGAGCAAATAATACAAGAAGAAAGTAATCTGTCAACATTGTTTTTTCTTTGGTCTATGAATGCTCTTT
>NW_010401495.1:8381-13257 GCF_000710305.1 Buceros rhinoceros silvestris
TCCCTCAAATTCCAAACCTTCACAGCAACTCTACAAAATCCACATCGTGGAGTTTCTAAAAGGTACTCTTCTCTAATGCAGCTTTATTTTCAAAGTAGAATGTATTTTCTTTCTCCTGTCTGCAATCTGCAGAAAATAATAGCAAGAAAGCTGAAAAAAGGGATCAGATTGAATGATATATGAATTTTAATTTAAACTGTTTATTGAAACCACATACATGTAACCTTAAATACCAAGTACATATAGTTAAGAAGGTGGGACCAGTCTTTAGGATGAGGCTGATGGTTTTATTTAGACTCTTTTGAATAGCAGAAATTAAGAATAAACCTATTTTCTAAAGGGAGCTAAAAGTTTTAAAAGAGATGGGAATTATAGTCCAGGTACTCCTTATGTCTTGTTATATTCTTTTTCTCCAAGACTAGCGAAAAACATTTGGTTGCTGTGCCAGCAGTTGGCTTAAGATAAGAGTTACATTAAAATGCATTCTGGGTTCATGTTACAGCATTTATTTGCTGATATCCAGGTGCTATTGAGGAAGGTCTTCTGCAAATTACAAATTCGGCAGTTTAACTAGTCTGTTCAAGCTTGTCAATTGTCAGGGAGAGAAAACGAGTAATCATCAGGAGGAAAGTTCAAGGTGACGTCTTTGCTAGGATGCAGAATGCTAACAGCAGCAAATAAGCATGAATATGAGCAACCTCCACCTGAAAATTACAAACATCGTTGCTGTATCTCTGTGTGTTGTAGTACAGCCAACATCCTCCAAGCAGCTTCTCTCTGCTGATTATTGTGCCAATTACTTCCAACACTAAAGCAAATAAAGCTAAAAGAAACCAGCCTTCTTGCGATCACCCTTAAAAGTAACTGTTAATTGAACTGTTAAATTTGACACGCAGCTTTGTTATTAGTATTATTAAGGTTACTTTTTTTTGCAAAAGTATAACACTGCAAAGATTGGTTTCCTCAAGGAAGTTAAAAGTGTAAAAGGAGAAAGAAACAAACTCTCACTACCTTGTAAGGTGATCTCCTTTCAGATTAAGTGATTTATAAAGCTATCAAAAAGAGAAATTCTCTTTCTTTCTTGGGTAGCCTTTGTTATATGTTATGTGATAACCAAAATTTTTGTTATTGGAGTAATTTCAACTAGTAGACACTTTTCAGTTTATTATTGTTTACAATTTAGAGACATCTACAACATTTAAACATTGTAAAATAGCGTGAACAGAGAAAATCAAAGCAAAAATCAAATCTTGTTTATCATAGTATGAATAATTCAGCAGCTTACAAGTTTAATTTTTTTAATTTGTAACTATAAAAAAAAATTGCGCAGTCAGATATGCTACATGGAAGATCAGACACTCAACAAGCAAAAATATACAGCAGATTGTTACAGATTACCTTACACAAAATTCAGTCAGAATTCATCTTTACTCTTTCTTTTTTTCCATTTAAATTTTGGTATAGAATAGATTTTTAACACTTTTCCCAGATAATTGCACAACATTTAATAATTAATAACTTGTTTTGCTGATAATTTGTAAAAACTCTTCCATGTTTTCCATGAGTCCCTTTTTATTGAAATTTTGCTTTCTATCTGATCAAAACTTCAGAACCAGGTGTCCTTAAAATACTGCTTCTACCTATTTTGATGAGGTTTAATTAACCAAGGTAGTTCCTAATCTGCTAACTTGATCATTGTTTATACAGCACTAAGTAATTTCTGACTGACATTATGAATTCCTTGAGCACGTATACATCTAATGAAGGAGAATACTGTCTGATTAATTTAACATGACGATCTGCCTGTTTTGTTAGGTGCCCAATAGTGAACATAACGGCAGTTCAGACTGCCTTCTTTCTTTATGCCCAATGTACACATTTTCATGATGTATGAAAAGGAGCATATGAGACTACCTAATCAACTTTTACTGGTCTTTGCAAAATTATGCAATGGTTATTTATGAAAAGACCTTCTGCTTTTTTCAATCATTCAACTTAGAAACAGTAGAAAGGGAAAACCTTAACGTTCCTTCATACTGTACTGCAGAAGAGAATTTAAGTATAATTTTGTAGTTTATGAAGCACTGAAATAGCCTGTGAAATAAAAGATGGCATAAAACAGTAAAATTATCAGATCTGATTCTCTTCTGGTACAAAACGACATGCTTCCCTTAAAGTCAAGTGAACTCTCACAGTTTTTAAATAGTTATTCTCCTCTTTACTCTCTTTACCCAGCATGGCAGTTAAGTGGGAATTTTCATTTGTTTCATCCATCTCTTTTCATTCCCACTGCATGTGATGTTTGAAAAACAAAACAAAACAAAACAATGTAACAAAATAAATTGTAGATGTTGCAAATTTAAACCTTCTGGTTGCACTACTTAGAACACAAAAATTAACAATACTGTTACAACTGTAGAGGAAAGAGCAGCTAATCTTCCTTACATTTCAGCTATTAATATTGTAAAGGAGTGATGAAACCAATTCCCAGTGTCATGTCTATTTTCTTCTCACTCTCAGTAAAAGCGTGCGTAGTGCAAATCATTATATTTTTGCTTATTTTGCTTAAACATGCAACCTTATATAAGACCTTATTATTTTTTTGTCTGCCTCTGAGGAAGTACACAGTTCCCATGTAAGTCAACAGGTATGGCAGGAGGTCACCATTCACAAATATTTGGTCTTCGACATTTATTTGTAAACACAGATGCATGTAGAGGAATTATTTTTATGTTTGTAAGAACACGCATATTTTCATATGAACAGGTGCATTCATACATTTGTGCAGCATGGACAATGTAAATTGATCTACCTGTTGAGGTCACTGGTCCCATGAGTGACTAGAAGCCAAGTTCAGATTTCAGATACACTGTATCTGAAATTTTTGTCTGATGCTGGAAAAGACAACTGGGCTTTGAAGCTTTCCAGATATACAAAAGAGAAATTACAGCTGTGGGTATACCTTACTTTCTTATGGTCCACTCACTCCATATTGGTTTTGGGGGATTTTCTCTCTTTTTTTTTTTTTATTTTTAATTATTATTATCCTTATTTATTAAGAGTTACGTTTAATCTCCATAAAAAAAGACACACTGAGGGAACGTCTTATATATAACAGACACAGATTAACATAAAGCAACATTTCAATTCTTTTTTCCAGTACATTACTCTATTAAAATAAGTTGTACTGCTACAACCAAGAGTTACTTCACAAACAAAACAAGAAAAGGGAGTTTCTAAACCATACCTCTCTAAGTTACATTTTCCAAAAGATTTTGAAAGACACTACATTTTACACCTGTATGTATGCATCTAGAACATCCACTAAGATGGCTACAGAAAAAGCCTAGATTCATCAGAATCATTCACTTGAAGACGTAGATGTTACAGGTAGTAAAGACCTAGGGAAATGAAGAAGAGATCTCATGGAGATCTACAACTTCTCCTAAATATCGTTTAATATTGTATCATCTTTGAAACAGAAAACAGGACGTTACAAAGAGCTAAAACTTACATGCAGGAATATAAATCTTGCTTGGCAATGTAATGGTATTAAGTTCATAAATTTAATCTACCTTTGCTATTCAACATTTTTTTATCTGTGGTAGCTTAAAACATATTATTAATTAACGTTCTTTACTCCACCAAAATATGTGAAGGCATAAAGATAGCTTTTAGAGGAGAAAATAAAATCTATTTCTAGATACTTCTTGAAATGACGTAAAAATCTTCTTATTGATCCTAAATTCAATACAATGACCATGCACTGAAGGGATTTTGTATGATAATGAATAAAACACCATCTTGGAGCTTTTGAAGCTCCATGGAGTTTATCAATTAACACTGCTGAAAATGCTGCCTGCTGCTTAGTGTTGGAGAGGAGACAAGAAATAAAAAAATTCTCCACGTAGAGTATGTTACAGGCTGATGTATTTAATTTTGTGTGGCACTGATTTTTACAGCCTTTCCAGCATTTATACTTAAGAAGTAATTCTGATAAGAGATTTATCATACCTGTATAACTGAAGAATTGTTTAAAGTATAAGAGGAATCCCTGTCTTTAAGTGAGAAAAGGATCTGTCAATGTCTGTTATTTCCCAGTATTTTACTAGTTTTTCCCTGGTTTAAAATCTATCTGAAGATTGTTTAGATTTTGTATTGTTTGGAATAAAAAAGAAATGTGTGTTGACTTTTACAAAAAAAAAAAATAACCTCAGATTCAAGGGCTGACTTTGAAGTTAGCGTGTTGCACGTCGGAAGTGACCTTGTGACTTTTGATTCCATGTATTATTATTATAGAAAACTCCACATCAGCATTAATCATCCCATCTCTTTTGTTTTATTTACTTGCCTGAGTGTCTATGCCATTCCACTTTAGCAGGTGTTTTGCTGGAAGAAGTATCAGTTTGTAAAGGAGTTAGTATTTTTCACCACTTTTGAACTATGTTGCTGTATCATAAAACTTGCTTACAGTTATAGGAAGTCTGGTAGAATATGTGTATCTCGATGAGTTCTGGGACACAGAGTTATTGTATTCAGATACCTTTGAAATACTGATATTTACAAGTAGAGCAAAACTGACAATGTCCCGAAAGTATCTATATACTTGAAACCCATTTCTTGTCCTTAGGATAAATTTTAAGCTTTGAAATATTAACGAACTATGATTTCAGTAGAAAAGAATCTGTTCATATTGGATTTTCCTGGAAGTTTTGAAAGGGAATGTAATATAAACAACTTTTTTCTTCTTTTTCAAGTGCATGCAAATGTAGTGTTAGTCTAAAATGTAATGCAGGAGTTAGTAACAGATCCCGTAGCTAAGCTCTAATTCTAGAAGCTTTTTCTTAGGTTCCTCACATTGGAGGGGGGAGGGGGG
>NW_010401496.1:0-6590 GCF_000710305.1 Buceros rhinoceros silvestris
GAAACAGCCCCCCTTTTCAAACCGCGACATGCAGTTATATTTTGTATCTCAGGAGTCACCACATGAACAATCTTGTCATCATGTAGCACTGCTATCACATGTGTGTGGAAAAACCTGAGGTAGGTTTCATCCACTCACTAGCAGTAGCGGTAGCAGTAGCAGTATAGCTGTTTGGATGCTGACATTGTCATGGCTGCTGTAGCTTCTTGTACCCTGGAAAGTCGTGGTGACTTGCAAGGCAAGGGGCTTAGAAACAGCATATGCACTTAAGGTCATCCTGTAAAGACTTGGTCATATAAAAGAGTACAATGTACAGTGTGCAAGTAAATCACAGACTCAGGAGTGCATATGAAGGCTTCTAGCTCAGTTATGACCTGCAAGGACTTCCACAGCCCTTCAAAACTTCAGATTTTTTTTTTTTTACTGTTTAACTCATTAAATTGTACTGTAATTCACTCCAAGGAAAATGGATGAAGCGCTACCTGCCTGAGTTCTCTCTTATTTTTATGTCTCCTGGAAATGTCTAGAAAGCAATGAAATCAATGCTTTAATATGCATGGAAATTTATGAAAACAACAGGATTTCATTTCCTAATATAATTGCTGAATCGATTTGCGTATGCAGCAAACTGCTCTGATTTTCTTAGTGGCAATAATAAAGCAGTGTCTGCAGTAATTTAGCAGGTGTTCACAGCTATTCCAAGTGGATGTAAAAGGTTACCACTTTGATTTAAAAGACTCATTCAAACTCTTCTTTCACTTTGCAGAAGTCTAATGGAAGATGAAAGGTTCAAGGTAATGAGAACAAAGCCAATTTGAATTGAAGGATATAATTTCTTTCCAGAGATTTTTCTGGTGTCTTTAGGGCATTCTGTTAAGGGCTTCCTACATCGCTCACCCCCACCCCACCCCCCCACCCTCCCATCTAATTTTGCCTATCTTGGAAATAGAGTTTACACTTTTGGCTGTAGTATATTTTTCAACTTTATTATATCTAAGACTCGTTTTTGTTCAAGAGAGACGTAATACGTTAATTTCAACATGAAACTTGTATCATGTTCTTCCGTTCCCGTTTTTAACTAATCCTAACAGCGGAGCTATGCGAGATTGATGAATATAGGTGAATGAATCTGCTAAGCTCCACATTTCTTGCCAGATTAAGACATACTCTTCCTGCATGCTTTCTGACATGAAGCTGAGGATACGATATATGATAACACAGTAAGTCATACTGACAGTGAATGAGAGGGAAAATCAGTTACTGACACCTCTCCACAGACTTGTCTGGGGTTTCTCTCTCATGAACAGTTAAAATCCTTGTTGTGAGAGCTGTATGAAACACTTCTGGCTAACCCTACCTTTTGGTTAAGTATTTTGCAAATTTTGTAAGTTCTAGCCCTGTTATCAAAACAGAGAGTGCTCCTCACAGAGGTGACAGGCAGAAATCTCCTTCCAAAAACCTGCTCCCTCATCACAGCAGAAACTTCAGCTGTTTTATCTCCATTTCTGTGCCTGAAGGACAGAAAGGTGGAAATGCTGGCAGAGAAGGATGTGATATGAGTCAGAAAGTATAAAAGAAGAAGAGCAATTACTAAGAAATCCTTGGAGATGTGGTTTTCTTTAGGGAAGGAAAGATTTTGGATTTTGGTTAAGAACACAGCCAGTCCTTAAGATTCCCCAAGTTGGTTCCTGGGCCTGCTAAAGGCTTCAAGTATAATACCAGAAGAGACTCTCGGGTCCAGATCATGTTTAGTTTCCTAATTTCACATTCATTATGAGAACCTGAACTTCAAAGGAGCCTTTGGAAGGGGCATTTATTCTTTGTGCTTAATTTCCCACATCTGTCAAATCTGTAGCAGCTAATCTTCCCTGCTTCCACAGGAATGTTGTGCTGTTAATGGCTTGCTGTTAATTTCTGTGAAGTGCTTAGATATGACAAGGAGAATTAATACAGGTAGGCAAAGTGAGAAAACACTGGAGTCACTTCAGTCCATCAACTTCCTAATATGTCCCGGCGATCTTATTGTTGTGTGCATTAAAGCTTTAGAAGTCAAATCTCCCTCGATATGCTGACCACAGTATACGTGACAGAGATGTGAGTTCAACAAGTTCACTCTTCAAACACACAATTTGCTCTATTGAGTCTCTAATAATTTGCCTTCTGCAATGTGCTGAGGATTTCTCATTTTAAGAGTCAAATGTGATTCAATCACATTAAAAGCAATCATGTATTTACTTCTGTTCCAAAGTAAGTTGTTCCTTCTCCATTTTCTTTCTATCTGCTAAGACTGTGGACTGCAGTCTCGTTTCAGCATTTCACAGGGAATCAAACACTGCTCTGCCTTCTGCCTTCTGTTCTGCCATCCTTTCAGGAATAAATAGTGGAGGAAAGGACATACTGGGTAGTCACCATGAAAAGAACCACAGAGGGACTAAGAGGGCACTTTTTTGTGGTCTGAAAAGGGCACAAACATGAGATTTCCAGGACAACAGGCACGACAAGGGAGTAAGTAGGTGCGTAGGGCAACAGGCAAGAATTCAGGACTGGAGTAAGATGCCTGGGTCCTTCATACGGCCAAAATCCTGGGTAAAAGAACTGAGTTGTTACGTAAAAAATGAGGTTTCAATGGGTAATCTATTTCTTTTGGTGTGTGAAATGACTCCGATCAACAGTGGTAGGAGCTGGGAACAAGGGTTTCATTCACAACACCCCGAGTCCCAAATACCTTCCTTTTGAGTTACAAGTGAAACCAGAGAACTTGTGGAGATTCAGCTGTAGGAAGCATTGTTTCTGATGGAAAATTTAGTGAAATGTTCTTTGCTACACTCCTTGGCTAGTTTAATTTCAGAAGAACAGTGCACACCTGAGAAGAGGTTTTCAAAGCTGTAGTCTTCACCTGTTTTTTTGTGTGGACCTGTAATCCTCAAAATTAATTTGCAACTCTGTCAGTTCATGTGGGACTTAGCAAATTTGCAGTTCCTCACATTGCATCGCTGTTGACCTCTTTGAGTACTGCAAAGGTTTCTTCAATAATGAAGAACATAATTCCAAGAAGAAGAGGGATTTCTAAATTACTGGGGTTACTTACTGTTTATTCCCCAGGCCTCTTTTCTTCAAAAATACTGTTTAAGATAATATCACAAGATCAGGCAAAGCCATGAAACTGTCCTGACAGTTTTAGCTTTTAGCCAGGTGGGTAGGTTGCAGAGTCACAGGCTGCTTTCCTATATGTCTTTAGCTGAGCAGTAGATATGGTCCGCATTTCTTGACTTCAAGCCACACAGATGATCGTGCTGAAACTTTTAAGGTGATTTTGTTTTATAGGTGTTTTGAGACTAACACTTGCCTTCCGCTTTATTAAATCCCGTGATGTTATGAACCAAGGCTTGTCTTTATTCACAAAAATTATACTTTTGCAAAGAAAATTTATTTGAACCTTCTAAATCACCAACACATTTGGTGGAAGTTGGTCCCAGTATCCTCAAATCACAGAATTAGTCTTCAAGTGAAATGTATTGTTTGTTTGGAATCTCTTTTTTTTTTTTTTTTCACCATAAACTGTTTCATTCCAGCAGGCTGTTTGCTGGAACATTACCTATCTTTCCAGAAACAGCATTTTTTTCTGTAACAAAACAGATTTGTTATAGAGAGGATATATTGCTACCCTGAAATATAGGGCACATAGCAAATGATCTTTCTTCTGATATGTCTCTTTATATAGCCAGTGTTGTCATGACAACTGCAGAACAGAGTTGCCTCTCCAGTAGCAGACACATGACTAAGGGCCTTTGTCTTAGTGATGAACATGTCTGCAAATCTCAGTCTCTCAGCAACAGGAAACACAAATACCATCCCACTCAATTTATTCCTACTCACAGAACTTTCTATGTAAATGGCACATTACTTACAAACGTGGTGAACTTTTGATTCTGCCAGCACTTTGCACTTCACAGCCAAAGCAGCTTTGCAGACCGGGTGCAGAACTGGGTGTGGAAACAGCAATGAAGGGACGAGCAGAGAACCTGCCCATAACCTTCTCCCTTGTGTGATACAGCACATGCTCCAATGCATGGCAGTGATGGCATGAGGGAACCCACCACTCCTTTAGGTTGTCACCAAGCCTGCTCCAATTTTTAGGTGATACCTTGCAGTGAGAATGTGAATAAAACAATAAGTGTACTAAGTTATAGAAATAAAAACTTAGAGATTTAGCCTCTTTACTTATCTTGAGGAATGAACTTAAGCCTGGTGCCTGCATACCTTGTGCCTCAGTTGTGTCACTTTAAGGTTGGGGGCAATATGCCTTCCTCACTCTCACAGCTACTATGATCAATATTTTATTGATGTCTGCGAGATGTTCCTCCCGTGAAAAGAAGTACAGAGTGGAATCAGCATTAGCCAGTGACAGAGAGGGAATGGGGAATGAGCTTATGGGGCTTTTAACTGAGCCTCTGTGATGTCCCGTTTTAGTGGACTGCGGTTAATGAGAGAGTGCTTTGACGTAGTGCTGGGAGGAATAGTGCGACTGTAAGCCCATGGGTTAGTTACTCTTTCAGATGTTTCCTGACATTGTGTTTCCATCAAACACAGCTCTATTAGTCTCTGGTGATGGCTTGTTGTAGTAGGATGCAATGTTCTGGGTCCCTGTGTGATGGAGGCAAAACCACATGCTCAGAAATGGATTCCAGCCAATTACCCCACAAAGCTATATTCTGTTTCACAGTTTTTCTGCTAGCATGTTCAATATTGCAATGTAACACTGACGATTACTACCATATAATCTTTTTGGATAGCAGTCTAGAAGCTTTTAAAACACGTAGTCTCTGCTGACCCCCAACTGTCATTTCATGTGTCTTCACTGTAGTTGTATTAGTTTGTACGTTTTACTGTTTCATACGGCCTTGATGTCAGTTTGCAGACAGTTTTCTATGGCTGGATGGACTGCTAACTTGGGAATTGCTGCACTGTACTTCACATGAGTCTTGACTAATTCAGCTTTTGATTTTAGCAAGCATAGTTGCCTGCATTCAAGACAGTCATATTAGTGTCCTTTAACAAGGTCATATTAGTGTCCTTTAACAATCAACAGAGAAAAATAGGCATCTCCTGCCTATGGCTGTAAAGGGAGCCAAGGGTGACTAGCTGTGTGTATCGGCACCACATATGTGAGGTTAACTCCACGTGTGGCATCACACGACAGCGAAGACAAGGATCTGTGAAACAGCTGAAAGGATAGAAGCAGCAAAGTACTACATGTCAACCAAACTCCATATGAGTTCACCGTTTGATAAAAAAGAATTGTTTGCATTTTCACATTTGCCACTTAAAAAAAAAATTAGGAATCTCTGTCAAAGTAGGTATTTTATTCTGTAATATCATTTCAGATGAAATCTGCATTTTTTTCTCTGTCTGGAAAGCATTAACTTAAGTCAATACGTGAACTGCATAGCCAGGGTAGGTGTGCCAGGAACTGTAACGTTTCTGGGCTTGTCTAGCTATGGGGTCCATGCCTTGAACCACAAGGACTGGCTATCATGAAAACCCATAAAGCTGACACCTGAAGTGCTGAAATCAGGAGCGGAGGCCTCTCTATTCTAAGCAGAGTTGTAGTTTCCCTCACATTACACAGATTCAATGAACCCCGACCCTTGTGTGAACTCTGCAAGGAAAAGTGCCAACAACAGCTTTGATGATCCCATGGCACCTAGGAATATTACCTCTGGCAGGATGGAATAGCTTTGAGATCATTTATGTTGTCGTGTTAATTTACGTACCTGTTATAAACATTGACAGGAAATATTTCTAAGTTCAGATCTTCGCAAAAAGGTTCCAGCATCTGTCTTAGAAACATATGCAAATGAAGGTGCATATTTCAGAAGCTGTTTGATCATGCTGCAAAGAAATATGTCATTTGTCCACTTCAGGAAAGTAGTGGCAAACTTTCCTGGGTTTGAAAAGCCCCCAAATAAAGGTACACAGGTCAGATGAGCAGTCTTCTAGCAAAAAAAGGGACTGTCCAACTTCTTCCCGCTTTCCTGACTGGCCTGGCATCGCCTCTGATGGAAGATAAGATGCAGAGCATTGGCTGAGGAGTCAGGGCTAGCTTTTTACTCAGGCAGTGTTTTCTTAACTAGTCCTTTGTATCTTGTGCCTCTTTTTGAGCTGTTTCTGTTTGTTGATCAACCACCGCCATCCTTGATACTTTATTAATATGTTGATGGGGAAACTGTACCTCAGGCACACGCCAAATCTGGATGGATCTGGGTGGCTACAGCAGGACAATACCGGAGTGTATGGCCACCCCACAGTGTTGAAATGTAATTAAAATCATCCCTGTCCCACTCTCTGTTTTCAGCTGTGAGGCGAGGTGCTCTTCAGCAGTACAGGGCAGGGGATCACGCTGTGCCAGGACGTTGTGGATACACATGCCTCCATGCTGCTTCTGACGCCAAAAGGCAGCTTCAGCAAGGCACGAGCCAGCAGGGCACCACACAGCTCATGCAGCTGCGTTCCGTTGGTATTTCATTGTAATTAGGGCTGACGTAGACTCTTTGACCTTCCCCATCACCATGGGAAATAAAAAAAAAAAA
>NW_010401496.1:6674-42149 GCF_000710305.1 Buceros rhinoceros silvestris
AGGGGGGGGGGGGGGAATTGGTCGCTCTAGACCGTGTTCGTGTTTGCTTTTTCCCCCTCAATGACAAAATGGCCCCACCCAGAACAGCCAGGCCAGGTCCTCCCTGGAACCCAGCAGGGTAACACCCCAGAAGGGGTTTTTCCCCACTTGCAACACCAATTTGCAGGAAGAAGTTGCCGAGGGTAGACAGGACCCTGCTTTCCAGGCTGGCAGCTCGCTGTCCAGGCAGCGGCAGCATGCCCTGTCACCATGGAAATGGCCACTGCACCCAGACCCACTGGCCTCTCCCTCTCCCTTCCCCCTCCTCGGAGCCCTCCCCTTCAGGGGGCTCGAAACACAAAATACAGCTGTTTGTTAGAGGGGATCTGTCTGAAGAAAATGGTACCGTACACAGTCAAGAAGAGGCTCAGGGGAGAAGCTGTAATTGATTTCTTATTTAACCTGGCCTAATTACAGTAATTGGATGTGGCTGGAAACTGGCAAGCGCTGTGAAAGGCAGCAGGGAGCTGGTGCCGGGTGGTTACTGAGGCTGAGGCAGGACCGCTGGCGCACCTGATGACGGGAGACATTTTAACTGCCTTCCCGTGAAAGCAGCAACGTATAAAGCAGCGGTTCGTAAAGCTCGCATCTATGTGCCGTACCTGTACATGACTGTATCATTTACTGCCATATCTGTATGGTCAGATCGTGTCAGGAACTAACATTTATTTGGGTATTTCTCTCCTCTAGTTCGGGAAATACAGTTCTATTTATATACAGTATTTCATTTGAACTAGTTAGAAGATACAAATCATCTTGCAGTCAGTGTAAATTTATGCAGGGACACTGCTCGACACAAAGCACGGAAATGGCCTTGTCAAATGCTGAGGCTCCTCTTCATGTCTGAGATATGGAGGGCTCTGGTTACCTCAATATACAGGTCTAACTGGCTTCGAATTGCTGGCTCGTTTGTGCAGCCTGGTGGACAGTTGAGCTGTGTGCAAGATAAAGAGACAAAAACTTCTGCCAAAGCAGCAGCTCTAACTAGGTATTTTCCCTATTCTGTGTAGCTCCTTGATGACAAATATGTAAAGCTATAGGCACATGATTTCACATGTAGTTTGGATTGCAGGTACTGCTTGTGCAGTGTGATCACACAGAAAAAGACATTTCAGTGTGCCAGCACTGCCAATATGCAATTAACAGAACAAATCAGGTATGCAGGTTTGAACGTGGAGCCAGTCAGGCTAAAATCTGCTCTTACACATCATATTAACTCCTTCCCCTCCCAACCACCTTCTCCTCCTTCTCCTCTGTGATTTTAATAAGAACCCCATTGGCATGGGAAACCAGTGATGGCAGCAAAACTTGGAGCAAGACTGGAAACCGTCCTGGGATTTTACGGAAATCAGCGGGCCTCTGTGAAAGGGGAGTTCAGGAAGCACTCAGCTCTGCAATCTTTCCTTTGCCTGAATTGTCTGGGTTTTGTCTGTAAAAGAGAAGTCTAAAATGCTCTGGTAAATGACACTATTGCTTCTCATCGGATGAGCCTTAGGAGGTCAGTTACATGTGGGGAGCTTAGTTGAGGCGTATTTTCTGCCTTAATGGAAAACAGCTGCAGAGGCAAACCTGCCAAAGATGAGTATGATAGCAGCAAAACAGCACTATACAGAGCAATTATTGACTTCTGGAGGAAGCCAACAAATAGAAAACCCCTTCCTTAAATGCTCCCAGCGCCTCAAAGAAAATGATGTAAACTCCAAAACAGATGACTGGAATTTCCAATTCCACCTCCTCTAGCACGAGCCCAGTAGGGAGAAGACAAAGGGTTTCTTAGGAGGAAGGCTATGGGATACGTGGGAGTATTTATCTACACTGCAGAAATACACACGTGTTGCAAACTCACCCATCGAGCTGCACACTGAGTAAGGCAGCTCTGTTGCTGAAGCATTAACATCACGCAGAGGAACAACAGGAAGTACATGGGGAGGTGGTGTGATCAAAACTTGAACAGCTACCGCTATCATTCAGTGATCATCTGCCTGCTCTCTGTGAGTACACTTGTTCCAGCTGCAGCAGCTCGGGAGGAGACCCGTAGCGGGAGTCACTCCAGTGGGTTTGGCTGGTGTGCCTGGTTGGAAGTTGCTGTCTGACAGTGGGAGATGTGGAGAGCTGGAGTTAGTGGAAAAGACCAGCTGGAGCAGCAAGCTATGCCTGTGAGCAACTCAGAGACACCGTTGGAGGGAACAGTAGGAACAGCAGGGTGAAGAAAGACAAAAGTCTCTCCCCTTTATTTATTAGAAGACTTTTGCAACTTTCAGTGAGTGAAGCAGACTGTCTTACTCAATAGCTATCCCTTAGCTAAAGATACATATCAGGACTTTCTTCTCTTAAAGGTAATATTCTGACCTGATGAACATGGTCACACCACGTCTCCTACGGTCACGTACTCCTGTACAGGTAGCGGCAGCTCTCCCTGTGCTCCCTTGCCTGCTGAGAGCAGCCACACAGAGTGAGCTCAGGGAAGGCTCAGCATCATAGCACACCCTGCAGCAGATACGGAACTTGCTTTGTTCTCAGCGTCACACCTCAGGGCAGTTCCCTAAGTAACAAAAAGCTGGATTTAAAGGACTTTTCTAACTTCGTTCTCCTTTAAGCACGGAGTAACTGTGTGACTGTAGAAACAGACAATAAGAAACTCTTCTAGTTGTCTGCCAAGAGAAATGTCAATAGGAGCCAATTTTCTTCACTGTGAGGATTGTTAGTGCCATCCACCTAAAGTTGCCTCACCAGCAGCAATACACTAAAAACATTTAGAATCTCTTCTAGTGTTGTAAGAATCACAGTGATCCTATGACAGAAGTCAATTGTACATAGTGCTTGCCACTGTGAAGTGTAAGATAGCAAAATGGGAAATCACTGCTAGAGCCAAAGGCCAACACGACCCCTGACTGGAAACAACTGACTTGTAGTTTTAAGGGCAAAAGCCAAAGTATTGTTCTGCAGTAATTCTTCAGCATGTGTAATGAAGTATAGTCAAGAGCAGACAATTATGGCCTCAGTATAGGCTGTTTAGAAGCATCAGAAGCATAATACAAAAACAAAGTAATATTTGTTCCAGTGAACAGATCCGTGATAAACTTTTGCAAACTCATCCATAACACCCAGAGTTTGAAATAAGAAAATTCAGATAAATCAGTACGTGCAATCAGTCTCCTGCTCCATTTGCCTGATACCTCTTTCAAATTTTTAGTATCTTCCCTTGTCCGGTTACAACATCTCATAACCTGTGTAATCTATATTAGCCTATAGGCTCCTCAGTGCAAGTGCAAAAGAATAACCTTCAGAAAGATACCGAGTCTGGAGGCATGCTTATTTTTGTACATTGTCTTGTAGATGCTGTTTCAAACTCATAAGACGTCATCTGGAAGAGAATTCAGCTTGCTTCTTGTTATACAAATGTCTGCAGAACTATTGCCATAGAATTTAGTGCCCTTTAATTCAATTTGAAATAGTAGCATCCTCTGCAACTGGCAGGCAAACCTAGAAGTGGACGATTTTTCTACAATGGTTTTGTAAATAAGTTTTTGAAAACAGATTGGATTCAGTTAATTAATGTTCTTTAGCTAATTTTGAGCAAAGGGATAAATATTTTAGCTTGTTGGATGAATTGATCACCTCCTCTTGACAAGCGTATTCTGTTTTCCCACTTGCTGTTAGTTTTTAATGTGAAGTTGCAGACATTCAGGCCAGCTAGACTGATGCCCCAAAGGAAGAAAAATCGGCAATGCAATCAAATATATTCTGAGTGTAATTTTATTTTATTGCTCACATACTCCAGTCCTGGAATAAAGGCGGCTCAATAGATGCTTCCAGAATGCAGCTCTGTCTCAAAAATTGCCTCGGGACAAAGATCAAACTGTCTTCATCTTCATTATCTTGGAATATGTCTATATACAGGACACTGCATAAAAAAAAAAATCCAGAACCTAAGCTATGTCTAGCATATCCTTCTATTTCTCCCTAGACTGAGAAAATTGTAAAACCACTATTACCAGTAATATTTGGTGTTACAGGCTATAGCCAAGTGCTTATTACCGTGCTTCCGGTCTGCTGCTGTGGCTGGTTTTTATTGGAATGCAATCAAACAGCAAATTTGTGGGACTGACATTTGTGCAAAGAAATCCCTGTCCTTTCTTTTCAGAAAATGTTTCTGAGCAGAATTAGTTTCGCAGAGGTGATAGACTTCTTTCTCCCCTTTTGTATTTCACTACAACGGTGATAACTGAGGTTTGTTGAAAAATGCTGCGTGTTTGTTTATGTCAAAGGTAGATGATGGGTAGCAGAAATACATCAGCTTTTTACAACTTTGTTTCAGCAACAAGAGACTCCTAACTGTTCTGTGTTTTCTGGGTGACATAACTTAGCATTTGGGTGTGGTGCGAGAGATGCAGAGTGTGCAGGAGCGCCGGCAGGCACCCCACTCTGCAGACCGGTGTAATCTCCTGCTTGAAGCTACTTCACATCTCCTTTGACAAAATGCCAGTGAAGCGAGTGAGAAAAGATTGGGGTACAGAGCTGAAGCAAGTTCTTGTTTAGCCTGCACATTCCCTTTGCACTTTCAGGTGATATCTAAAAGAGAAGAGAGCCAGGTAATGCTTCTCTGAGCAGCACTAACTGGCTGACACACAGTGGTCTATGATTTCCTGCTCACTTTGCACCCCAGAGGAGGATCCAGTGCCCGAAGAGCACCGGGCTTCCCTCTGAAATTGTAGGGGTGGAGGATGGACTCTGACACCCTCTCTGACACCTTCTTTTCCTCCAGAATTCAGATAAGGGAGAAAAATTTGCTTTCACTTTGGCACTGTGGAAACAATTGTTCCGTTCTTACCATTGTCTTTCACTTTGTACAAAATGTTTGCTTCAACCAAGACGTAAAGGATTGTTCTTTCATATCTATGCCAAGTGAAACATAATGGAAAATATTCTTATACATTTTATTTAGTAGTACCCAAATTTATGTATTGTTCTTGGTATTCCTACTTCATTAAGAATGGGAACTGATTTTAATGCAAATAAAAAAAGTGACAGCAATTTTGTAAAGCCGGTGTCCATGAGGGTGGAGAAAAGATAAATTGTCAAGGAATTTTACTTTTTCTAGAAGCTGAATCTAATTTTTTTGCTGAACACAGTAAGTCCTTTACTCTTCACTCACATCTACCATAGATTAAGTTAACAAATGTATTGCTCAGACCTGCAGAGGTGTTGCAGGACACATGGGCTTTCCCCGTTCAGTCCTGCATGGGGTCAGGCTGCCCCTGCTCAAAACCTGCTCTGCCCATGTAGCTAGGCTACCCCAGGTTTGGCCCCCGTGGGCATCTCCCTTGCATAAACATGCATGTTTATAAATATCCAAGCATCTTAGAGGGTAATAGCCTCATGGTGCCAGATCCAACATCTCCGTTGCAATCAGGAGCCTCTCATATGCACCCACCAGACAGCATCGTCCTCCAAAAGTGAAGTGTTCACTAAATAGGTTCAGCCGATCTACAGGTACTGTTTCCACAATTTCACTGAGTAAAAATCAACTGTGGAAGCTGCATCATGAAACTGAGTAGTAGAGCAAGAAAATGCTGCCACGTGTCCGTATCAGGAATCGGCTGGGTTTCTGTGTTACATGGGCACGATGTGATGGCAAAATAAGCATGTTTCATTCTTAGTATGGTGTGAAGTCCTCACACTAGTTTCCTCAGACTTCTGTTCCTTTCACATTGTTCACGGGAAGACAGAACTTCTGCCAAATCTAAACCAGCATAATGACAGGAAACCAAACCTAAGTGAGTAACTGGATAAAGCCCAGGTCCTTAAAGGTACTAAGACTCTTAATTCAGCATTTGAGTGCTTACATTTTTTTAAAGTAATCATAAAGCTAGGTATAAAATAGGTTTCAGGCTCCAGGAGAGCTTTTCACTTCGGCCCGATGCTGCTCTTTGGTGGTATCTCGGAGTGTTTTCTGTGTTAGAAACACCGAATTTTCTAGACAAAACGATGTAATTAACCAAATATAGTGCATTTGACTGCACCCAGCAATTTTAAGATTCAGCATTTCATGTGGTTCTGCTTATAATCTAAACTAGACATGACTTTTTCAGAGCATGTGGTCCAAATCATCTTGAGGAAACTAAATAGGTCATATTAGGATACTAAGGATAATTATTGCAATTAGAAAAGCAGTGGGCACTTCTTTGTTGTCCCTTGAGTGTCCTCACAGGAAGTCAAGCAGGCATGGCAAATTGCATGCAGATAAATTGGAGAACAGTGTGTGTTCGGGTGATCCTTACTTACGGTACAGTTTGAGCCATGGGCTATCAGTTGTTTGAGAGACTGCGGACCACTTTGGAATACAACTGCTGTAGACAGTATTGGCATAGTTAATGGGACTTCTACAATTTTAAGAATAAAACACTAAATAATGTATGTTAAAATACGTACTTTAATGGAGCTGCTGTTAACCTTGTTAAAATTTTGATGTTTAACATTGTTAAAGAAATATTTTTACCTGGTTGCAACACAATGGCATTGTTGAAATAAGAAAAACGATGTGTACATTAAGCTTTTGATAAAACTTGACTTTTAATCAAAATGTCTTTGTTCCAACAAAATGGTCCCTTCTAATGAAAAACAAAGTGCCATGAGAGTTTCCCATCACTTCCCATTTCATGCTTCTAACTCTCCTATGCCTTTTTAAAAATTTCGCTTGTATTGTTCTATTGCAGAAACATTTTCTGTGCTCCAAAAGATATAAAGAACTGTCTCCCTTTTCATGAAACAAATGTTTAAAATACGTTCAGAGGTTTAATTTATGGAAGAACTCCATTGTTATGTAGGTTGTGTATGTGCTGTGCAGTAATTACCAGCACGACATACAAAGAATATTTCCTAAGAAAAATAAAATCCAAGTGACAAATTCTTGTAGGTTTTATTTGTAGTTCCTTGCAGGTGAAGGAATTTAATTGCTTTACATAGACAAGATATCCAAGCTTACCAATAATAATTCAAATCGTCAGCAGCTGAAATATTCCCACTGCATGTTGAGCTCATACCAAATGTTCATGTCAGCCAGACTTGACAGAGGCTTGAGCAAACCTGTCTCCTAATTCTACACCCTAAACAGAGCAACTCGAAGCTTAATGGAGATCCTCGTATTTATCTGCTACTTTTACGCTGCCTCAGGTGCTGTTTTGTATGGCTCAATGACTTTTGTTATTGACTCTGATTCTGTCTTAATTAGTTTACAATGGAAAAAAAGTTTTGGGGAAAGAAGGTTCGGTCTTTCTTTTGAAATATTCTCGAATGGCTACAGCAGTGTTTTTGCAGGACATCTGTGAAAGGAGTCTTTGGGATGGTGAAACAGAACCTTAATGATTTCATGAAAGATGTGCTCTGAGTGCTGCTCTCGCTGCTTCTGAAGCATAGCAAAAATCACGCAATTTAACATCCAAGCTCCTTTGCAACTTTTGTGCTGGTAGAGACTGGAAAATAACCTAATTTCCGTAAAGATAACTCTGGGCTTGTGGCCAAAAGGTAACCAGTAGTGAACACTGAAATCTTGAAGAGTAGCTAAAATCCACAGCTTGATCTTCAGCTGGTGCAAACAAGACTGGAATGATGGAGTTTGATGGGCTGGCTTTGTAGTCTGATGTAATTATCTTTTTATAGCTGCTTTTTATTCTGAAAGGGTCTGTTTAAAATGGTTAACAGCAGACAATAAGGGTCAGAAACTCCATTAGCAGTCAACTAATTCTTAATTCTTGCATGTAAGTTGTGGTTACTCATGTGTGCAGTCATCTGCCCAGCTTTTAATCACAAAAGCAAACTGTGACCTGTGTTTATAACCATTTTCCTGTGCAAAATAGCAAAATTCTGGTTTTGACCTCAAGCTAATAAAGTTTCCTGTAAATAAGAACAGAGAAGTCTAAATAATTCTGCTGAAAATGTAATTGTAAATTAAGGATATTTAAACAGTATAAGCCTCAGACTTTGTCATTATTGTGTTTATTCCTGTACCTGTACTCATTGCATTTCTGATTCTGTCCTTTTTCTTCAGTACAAAAATAACTTTGAGCTTCCTGTTTATTTAAGGAAGCATCATTACCAGCAGCTCAGTACTCAAGAGTGCAAAATAATGGACTTGTTCATTTGTGCAGCAGAGAAAAACGTCTATCTTGACACAAATTTTATTTCTGAACTTTCTGAAGGAATAAGGAAGAAGGGAAATACTATTTTCTATTCTGCTTGATGAGGTCGCTGGACACCAAACAATTAATCAGTTCTGGAATTCTTTTCCTCCAGTTATGGCACCTGGCTGCCTTACAAAAACCCTGCTATATTTCAATGTAAATAAGAAATTCTGAATATGCAACCTAGTGCTGGTGAATACTTCGGTGTTAGTATACTACATAATTTTAGAAGTGAGGGAGATCTTTGAAATGAAAATTATTGTTTCCTGGTTCTGTAAGTGTCATTTTTTAAAACTGAAGTTGACGTCAATAAGATGTGTGACTCTTGATGGTGGTGACCTACCTTTCCAGTAATCTTCTTGGATTCAATTTTTTTTTCCTGTAAACTTAGGACATATCTAGGTTAATTGAAGCTTCAAATGTGCTTAAATATGAAAATTATTTTTGTGCTTCAGAGCCACTTTTACAATTCATTTTAATTAGGATTCATACTATTCATTCTGTGTAACAGGTAAAAAATTAAAAAAACACTTTTTAAAAACAAACTCCACCAAACCCAAGCCCTTGGTACTCTGCAGTGCATGCAGGACTTCACACCAGTTTATTAAGGAGGCAATAAATATTCAGAGCTATGTCGGGTTTTGGCAGATGTCATTATCTCTGTCTGAAATTGACGGAGAGATTGTGCCTGGTTATTATTCTAGCTTCAAATACGTCACCTAATTTTAAGGAAAGAAGTAGCACCTCATTTAATTGCCTTGGTGAGAAGCAGCTGGCATGACAACCAGACCACAGTCAGAGATGATATAACTTGATTCTGTTCTACATGTGCTTCGTGTCAACATCTTTACAACTGATCTCAAGGCAAGAGTAAGAGAGCAGAGAATATAAGCAGCCTTCTGCCACACAGCAGGGAAACAACTGCTATGGAAACAAGAGCAGCTTAGCGGAAAGAGAATTCACTGGATAGGTTTCTACAATCTGCTTGACATTTTACAGATGTTTGGGGAAAAGAAGTTAAAAACCACCGAAGCGTTGCCACATTTTCTTCTACATTTATCTGTTGATGGCTACTTAGGAATGGGTTTGCACATTATCAAATGACCTTAACTCTGGGTTCTTGGGCTTGTTTTGTGAAGCAGCATTGAAGTCACTGTCCAGGTGTGGTCCTAGGCCCAGTTATCTTACATGCCAAATAAACTTTGTCTGACATTTTATTAAAAAAAAAAAAAAAACCAACAACAGTGTTTTAAGTTAAAAATGGTGAGCTTTGTTACTGCATTTCATGTTTGTCTGTGCTTTGGCTTCACATGGGGAACTCTAGTTTGAAGAAAGCACTATTTCTGCCCTTTCTCCAAGGATGAAATTGAGGAGCACTAGCCATCTGGAAAGAAACTTCATTTTCATAATTTCCAGAGCAGAGCTGCAGAAGAGCTTGGATAACCTTCAGAGAAACAGTGACTCCCCTGCATGCTGGTGTGAAGCACATTTCTGAACTCTAAGGTTTGCCACCAGAGTTTGGCAGGGTAGATTATTTGTGGACAAGTTAACACATTATTCACCTCTCTGTACCACAGCTGCCACCATCCCTTTACAATGATGTAAAGTGAAAATGTGCTGTCATGTTTGGAATAATGTAAATAGATTTACAAAGAAAATAATGCCAGCTGTCAGGAAAGACTTAAATTCTTGTGCTCATGTTTGTCATGAGTAATCAGATTTGGTTTTCTGCCCTTCTGGGTTATGCATCATTATGAAAGAGACCTGGACAATGATACGAAGTACTCGCCATATTAAATGCCATAATAAAAAAATACAGGATACCCAGACATGCTTCCTATATAGTATTACATCCACTGCTTTCTATTAACATTTATTAAAATCAGAACAAAAAACCTTGGAGAAAATGTCATATAGAAATGTTAATAACAATTTACAGAATCACCGAATGAAGTACCAAAAAGCTTTATTTTCACTTTATTTTCACTTTATTTTCACTTGGTGGGCAATACAAATAAATAGTTCATACTGTGAGCTGAGGAACCCGCCTCAACCTGCACACAGCGTGAGAAAGAGTGGGTGATCCAGTACAACAAATGAAGCTGCTGATAAGCGGGGAGGAAGATACAAAATACATATATGACACTTGAGACAGCTAGGACTCAGTTCAGGTACAGAAACACAAGAACCTAGTACTGTTTGAGTTACCTTATGATATCCTGGTCATGCTCAGTTTTGGGTAAGTTTTGGGTAAGTGGCTTTTAGCTATGTAGGGTTATGAAAAATTTTCTACACCTGTAAAACCCAAAAAGCTTAGACCATGTGAACTTCTGATAAAATCACATGTATCTGTGATGGCTTGTGGAAAGAGGGGAATGTTTGTGCAAAAGATCACTAAATCTCATGTATTTCCAAGCTAGATAGCATAAAATTCTCAAATAATTTGACGTGGCAGATTATCTTTACCAATTTTTCATATTTCCGTGTAGACATTGCTCATGAAATTATAGTGCCTTCAAAATCTACTTAGAGAGTAGATGGATATTGCTTGGCTATGTTCCTTGTATTTCCACAGCCAGCTCTAAGTGAATTGCTTTCAGTCTCCTGCTTCTGAAAAATGAGGTGCACAGCTGGTTCTGAACTTCTATACTTTTCTAGTCACTGATCAGCCAGACGCTAACAAGTCAGACCTCACCCCAGTCCTTGAAGAGGACCATTTTACAAAGAGTTCAAAACAGAGGCATAATAGAGGACAATAACCTGTCATGTTTAATCTTCAAACTTGAGACACACCCCTGTGAACATCCTTTTCTCCCACAGCTCTGACCTCCAGATATCTTCTGCCTGCAGTGAAGCCACTGCCACGTGGCTTCTGCTGGCAGTGTTGCAGATGAGTGTTGTCTCATTTACTTGTGCAAACAATCTGCCTGGTAGTCCTTCCTTGCACGCTGCTTTCCGAGGCAGAGGCTGTTATTTTTATTCTGTGATCCTCCATCAAGCAGTACAATGGGACTCTGGTTCACAGCTGAAAACTCAGGGCAATAATATAGACAACAAAAATTACATGTTCAGAACAGCAGAATAACCAAGAGCATGTTGCAGACCTCTGTGCCAAGGCCTGAAGTTTGTTCACTCATCTCTCTGCTTTTCCTAGTGACGTGCTTGCTGGGGTATGATTGGTTTTAATATAGAGTGTCCTGGATGCTATTGATGGCATATTTAGTTCTCTGATCATTATTTTTTATGTTGCACTTAACCAGGCTTTGGAGATTTTCACCTAAGTGTGATTAAACATGATTCTCTGAAAAAGAGCCACTCTGCTGGGCCTCAAAAAGTTTTTTGTTTTTGTTTTGTTTTGTTTTTTTTATCTAGGGGTAGAAATTATCTGACATAAGCTCAAGGGAATTTAGCTGTCAAATATGGTTATGTGATAGACATAAATTCAGAAACAGCTGCCCAGTATTAATTGGTTTGGATCCTTATTAAGTACCAATATTTAAGGTTGGGGTTTGTTTATTTGTTTGTTTGTTTTATGAGTTGCCCAGCAGTTCTGACTTTGTGATGATTTTAGACCAAATTGCAGCATAGACTTGAAGGGTCAGATGAAAGTTGATGACATAGTATTATTTTTGAAGTTTTGAAGAGTGTACATGGGTTCCTACCATCTTGTCACCAGACCACCCATCAGCCCTGGGTTCCAATCCAGATGCCAGGGACAGTGTTCCAGGATGTCACATGTGACTTGGCCCTCTCTGGGCTGCTTGCACACCATCTCAGACATTCAGTTGTTTAAAAAAACTTCTCACCCAGCATCAAAGAAGCACTTAGATACATAGGCAAACTAAAGAAGGACAGTTGATTTCCTCTATCACTGTAAAAATATCAAGGTCAGACTCATTTCCCAAGTGTCACTGTAGTTACTAGGGATAAGTGATATTGACTATGACCACTTGGCTATATGAGGGAATAAGAGGTACAGGGAACCTCCATTGTGCCCTTATGTGTGATAGTAAGCCAGATGTTAAAATCCTATGCAAGTATCTGATAATGTGCAGGACCTTATCTCCATCTTCATCTCTGATATGCCAGGCAGGAGGCAATGCAGAAAGGTCCATTTTGGTTTTTGGTGTAAGGAACCTCCTAATGCGTAGTCAAGACTGAAATGGGAACTGGGTGTCAGAACACCCAGAAGTTCCTTCACTGAAACTTCTTGAAACTACAACGTTGAAACTACCGAACCATAATGAAGCAAGGTATTTTGACAAAGCAACACAGACATGGACTTGAAAGCACCAAATTATTTGTCTTGGAGGCAGGTGTGCACTCAGGTGTATTTACATGGTACACACCTCGTAGGCATGAGCCAACCTTGCCTGGGGTGAAACCTGATCAAAAGCTCTATCTCTTTGACTAGTATGGTGCTAAGCCCAGGTCTGCGAGGCTTGATGAGATACATGAGACATTGTCATAGGCCTAGTTCTAAAAAAGTACCTTGGCACAGCACTTCTCATGGAGCATGGACAGAGCTTGTTCATGTTTGCTTGCAGCTTTTGTATGCCAAGTGGCGCATACAGATGGACTGACCTTCAACACAATGTGACAAACTGATGATGCATTCCAAATATTTGCCTTTCGAGACAAATGACTAATTTTTGTCTGCAGTGCTCCACTGTCCTTTGTAATGCCCATGTTGAGCAGCAGAGCTGTAACTGTCAAGACCGAACAAAGAATTTTAACCTCTCATTTCCTCATCAAAGCTCATTAGGAAACAGCATGCAAATTACAGAGGGCAAATTGGACAATTCCACAGTAAGTGTGAAAAGCAATGAGTTTCGAGTTTCTGTCCTGCTTTGTTGTTTATTCATAAATACTTGAAATAAAATGGGAATACTGCCTCAGGTGAGGATGTTGCTTAAAAATTTGGCAGCTAAATGCTGAAGTAACTCCCCAGTTCTCTCTGAGGCTGCATGGAGAGAGTGGCTTCTGAGCTAATGGGGCATTGAGAGAACCTACAGCTAGATGTATTCTCTTGTTCTCAGGTACAATCAGCTAGTGACTATTGAGGGTACCTGAAGCAAGCTAGACCTTCTTGGTAAAGTTGGTCTTTATGGATACTCTGCTACACCTGCTCAGTCACTCCAATGAGGCAGATAAACCACGTGCCCTTCATTTATATCTTGCTTCTGGTCCTTAGTGAGGCAGATGACAATGTATTTATTAGTGTGGTTTTCAGTTCATGGTAACTCCTTCTCCTGCTTATTAATTTTTCCTAGCTTTACTCCTGCATGGGTGATACTCCATGCTTGAGCTTTACGGGATTAAGCCCTAGAAAGAACTGTGCTCAAAATATTGTTTGAGTGTTTAAGTCTGAGCCAACTTGCTAGAATATGAATGCCATTGAGAAGCTGCTACTTAGCAAGTTTATGAGACATAGTGGCTTTAAATATTAAGGACACGAAGCCAAAAGAAACATAACTTGCAGTTGTCAATAGGCCCCGGAGAAACTTGACAACACTGTCCTTGTCCTGCTAATGAACCATTCTTCACTCTCCTTCCAATCATTACAGAATGAATAATTGAAGGCAGAAGATCATTCTCACCAGAGCTTGCCTGCCATGAGTCGCAAATTACTAGTTTATAGTAAAGAACAAGCTAAGGGAAGCTATTTTTAGCTGTGTTGTAGTGAGACTTCTGGATGTAAACCTTGTGGCTGGTTAATCAACTTGCTATGCATCATACTCCTACAATCTGCACTACTGAGGCTAGGCTTTACAAGGCTTCTCTGTGCAGGGTATGACCTTCATGTCCTCGCTCAAGTAAGGACAAAGAAATAAACAAACCAAGAAGGTCCAGTGAGATTTACATCTCTTCTATATCAATGCACACACCTTAGTAGAAAGTGGCATGTCATGATGCGTTCTCTATTATTATGCTCACTTCTCTTCACAGTATTTCTAGGGTGTCCCCAAGTGACTATTGTCTTATTACTAGCTAGATTTTCTTCTATGAATTTATATGCCTCCTGCATAATAGGACATATTCAGTGTTCGTTTTCTCTGTCAAAGTCTCAAGAATTATTGTTGTATTCTTGATTGAAATACGGGCTTATACCCTGCTAGTATTTAAGCAATGACACAAATAAAATTAGTAATATTATGCACATATAAAAACTTTGCAGTGTTGGGACCATAACTCTCATTTGTCTTTTTCATCTTTAAAATTTAACATAGCTCTGAATATAAAAGTGCAGGGTTAGATTTTTAAAAATGCATGACACAGCGTGAAGGAATTCAGAGGTGCTTTGCTCAGCGTGTTGAAGTGCAGGTTTGCCACACGTCTCAAATAAAGAGAGGCATTCAGTTTTACTGCAGTTTTACTGTTTATTTTCTGCGAACAAACTAGAACCCTATTTAGTCGAGTGAAGTACGAATCTCCTAACTTTGGCCAACTAAAATGGTTTGAGAGTTAATCAAATCAGGCACCAAGCAGTCAGTCAAGAAAATGCAGTTAACCATGAAGAACTACAGGGACCTCTAAAAAGTGATTCATCTCACCTTAACATTAGGAGCGGGAGACTAATGCATGTAGGATGAATCATCTTTTGCAAAGGTCTGTTATGGAGAGCTGAGAAGTTCAGAATTTACACAGCTTGTATTAGGTGAAGTTCATTCAAATCTGGTTCCTGGCTCATTCCTTTCTCGTGAAAAATTAACATCTTTCCAGGATCATCACACTGAGCTAACAGTCCGCAGCACTGAGCTAACAGTACTTGCTAGCAGAAGGGAAAGGGGAGTCAGAGCTGCTCCACTCCTTATACTAGGCCAGGTGATAGCACTGATCCTAAGTTAAAAGCCTGGACTGACAGTGATCAGAAACTTTTTGCCAAGATTTTGCCTATCATTGCTAATGCTTCTGGGGAGTTAGGTCTTTAAAACAGAAATGTATATTATTCCACATAATCTTCACAGCGTATTGAGGGGTTGAATTTCTATTCCTCACCCATACAAGCTTGCACCTAGTCAAGACTTATCTCATTTTGTTGTTTTCTGCCCAATGTTTTAGGTTCTGGTTTCCTTTATATTATTCTTAATGTAGCTGGCACTGTACTCCTCTCATTTGAAGTCAATTCCATTAACTGTTCGCTCTCTTTGGCAGATTAGTAAGAAACAAAATGCATCTTCAGGATGCTCCTATGGTTGCTTCCTTCAATTTGATGTTTGATCATATGTGGTTATTTTAGGACAGTTTTTCATGAATGTGGTAAGTCCATTGGAAAATAAGTCTTTAAATAAGACGTTGAAAACCTCTTTATCAAATTAAAATCTTCATAAATCATACAGATTTTATTCTGCATACCCATTCTTTTCTTTTTACTGGTCATATATGATACCTAATTCAGCCTATCACACGTTGTTGTGGAGTAATGAGGTACCAATATCTATTCAAAACCCAGTTAATTTAATTTGCAATTGTTGAAAAATTAATTCTGCTCAGTAAAATTGCAGATCAAATGGATCGCAAGGTTGCAGAGGCAATGGCTGTATGTTGTGATGGTTACAGCAGTTATAATCAAAGTGTGCCACTCAGGTGCCTGAATGGGCATGAATGTAACAAAGCTATACACACCTCGGACAGAATGCCTCGCAAAGAAGCGACAGCTGCTAGAGTTAGTGTGAATCTTCTATCTTTAGGACATTTGTGAATGGCAGTGCTCTGTGTTGGAGACATTTATTTTAATGTGAAAACTCCTTGTTTGATTCTGTTGTGGTTAAATTTGTTAAGTGATAGGAGCTGATTCCAAGTCAGTCAACTCACCAAGACTGCAAGACAAGGAAAGTTCTCTTTGCATTATTTTCAGGAGTGGAAAATGAACCTCGCCCTGGCCAAAACCCCAGACATTTCTAAAGTAGAAAATTCAGACTTCTGACCCTACTCAAAGAACATCTCTACCATTGAAATCTAGAAATGCCTGTTTTCATTGATTTCAGAAACAAAGGAGGCAGAGAAGAAAAAGAACACTATTCCATTCTTAACTGGAAGGCAAATGTCATTGCAAAATTAATGTACATTACTTCCATTCTAGCACCTGTGGCTGAAGCGTCTGGGAGGTGTACTGGTGGGAATTTGCGGCCTGAGCTGTAATACTTCAATGCAAATGCTATGGGGCTATTTGTCAACCTGTCTTTATCTTTGAGAGGCTGCAAACATCCAAGTTCTATTAAAGCGCAGACAGAGCTGCAGAGAGAGAGATAGACAGAGAGAGACTGGCCTTGACAGATCAACCATGGGGACAGTGGCTTCATCAGCCATCACTGCCAGGGAGCACATTGCAGCAGGTATATTGACAATAACTCCTACAAGTTGACAGTAGCTGCCATCAGTTCAAATGTGAATTCAAAAAAAAAGAAGAAAAAAAAAGTAAGCCAGCAGCACGGAAAGCAAGAAATCTTTTCAGAGCTTTTCAGGTATACAAAGATTCATGTTTTGTGGGTGCATGTGCTTTGAAGGACGACTATATATAGGCAGATACTTAGCTTACAAGAAAAACATCATATTAGGTTACAAAAGTGGCAACAAATATGTGAATATTCCTATTCTTTATATCTGTGCTAATGATCAAGCAATGTCCTTGTTGCTGTACAAAAGGAAAACCAAAGAAAAAAGGCAGGTTTTTTTTTCCAACAGCACAGCAGCCCAAACAAAATAATGATGTGAGTCAAGCAATGGATTTGTCTTACAACACCTGGCTCCCTGCAGTCACTGGCTGTGAACACAGGGAAGTCCAAACTAGCCTACCTCATTTCACTGAGCAGTTAACTTACCTTTACAGCAATAGAAGATAACAGACCACCTCTCAGAGGCTAGTTTTCAGACTAGCTAAAGTGCTTTGCCCCCCCTCAAAAAAACCCCTTTTTTGTGGAGTTGTGCACTTAAAGCTCAGTAACGCAGGAGGTTCAGCAAGATTTGGTGGATGGAAGAAGAGCTCTTTCCGGAAAATTAATAAATCTGTATTTTTTAGGTATAAACATGCCCGCATTCAGTTGCTGGAGGCCTGTTGTCTTTTTGCCTAACAAGATATTCTTTCATATTAACATGAACGTCACTAGCAACAATATTTTTGATACTGAAAAACAAAGCAAGAGATTAGCTTTTTGTAAGGTTATAAGCACATCTAGTTACGAAACTACTTGGAATAGAAGACTCAACCTTTCCATTTATTGAAAGTTAATTTCAGTGCCAACAATTTAATCTATGTAAAAATTATTCTACAAATACAACAAAGAATTGATTTTTATATTTTTAAGAATGAAATGAACCCTGTGCACCAGGATTGCATGTAGAATATAGGCCTTAGTGCCCTTCTTCTCTTTAGCATTCATCTGCTTTATAAAAACTCTCAGCTGCGTACAAGATGTAATTCAGGACTACAGTTTCCTTACAAAATCAGACATACATAATGGAGATGAAAATAAAACAGGTTCCTTTGTCACTGCCAGTTTAAATTCACCTGTTACTCCTGGTGTGATTAAAGCAGAATAGGCAACATAGGGTAATACAAAATAAAAAGCTGATGTGTGGTTTATAACATCATTGATGATTTTACTATGTATTATAGATATCCCTCTGTTTAACTGCAAATGAAGGCTCTGATTCAGACACGATTTCGATAAAAATCCTCAGTAGAGACCTATCCAATATAATACTACTACAGTGACACTTATAATTTAATAATACTGTAACAAAAATTACAAAGAAAAAATAGCAAAATTCAGGCATATTCCCTGCTTAAACAGACAGA
This sequence comes from Buceros rhinoceros silvestris, assembly GCF_000710305.1. Classification (NCBI taxonomy): domain Eukaryota; kingdom Metazoa; phylum Chordata; class Aves; order Bucerotiformes; family Bucerotidae; genus Buceros; species Buceros rhinoceros. The sequence goes on from NW_010401496.1 coordinate 24,693, forward strand.
TTTTAAAACTACTTTAGAATAGCTCATCTCACCTCAGAGGAGAACTTTCTCATATTAAAATTTAATTCTGTCCGGTCAAAAGCAAAAAGATCTAGCTCGTTTAACCGGTAGAGGCATTAGGGTCTGCCTGTTTAACTTTCAACTGCAGAATAAGTTTCTGAGCTGAGCTAAAGATTGTTGAGGTTGCTTAGTATAAGAGCTGCCTTTCGCTCAAGGTAAGTGTGAAGGGGACATTCAGCCGTTCCGTGTGTACAGGTAGCAGAACCGGTAGGAAAGCTGTCATAAATGCTGGTTTGCGCTCTGCAAAGGCTGAGAACAGGATGAATCGTTTGGTAGTGGAGAAGGGCAAGACAAATGCAAGCATGTAAGAACTGATCGCTGAAACTGTGATTGCCTACCATCTGTGACAGAAAGAGAGAAGGGCACCTGCCACTGAGGAAAATGGTTGCAAAAAGCATGGGATGCATTAACAGAAGTGTTGGCAGTGGGGTCTGAGAAGAAGCTAAGGAATAATTTCTGTGGAAGACTGGGAGCAGAGAACTTGCCATCTGATTGTTGCTGTGGCCAGAGAAAACAGGTCCCAGCACTTTTCTGCAGCTGAATGTCTTTGATCACATCAGCAATGCCCAAATCCACTGCCAGCCTTTCCTTCTCATGGGAAGAACTCCTCACTGAGCTTCAGCCTATTAACTAAGGTCAGAAAAAAGAGAACAGTTGACAAGATGTTTGTTTGTTTGTTTTTTTTATCATACTGCAATGGGAACCAAAGTAACAGCTCTGATACCCACTGTTTTGAAGATAACTCACTTTAATTTATCAACCTGTACTTTACCTTATTATCTTTCTATACAGTCTTTTAGTGAGTTTTGCTGGAGGATTTGTTTTAGTGTGTTTGCATACAAAACAGTGAGCTTGTTGCATGTCTGTTTGGAACAGCTACAGCACAGTCTGTTTTGCTTTGTTGCAGAGTGAAACTCCAGGGGTTCATCTGACAGAAAAAAACCAATCATTCTCTTAGAGCTACCTACTGCTTCTACCTCTCTGGTGGCTTCTGGCTCCCTCCACTCCCTCTCTCAGCTGCTCCTATCTGACATGCCATGCACTGACAGGCATCTTATTTGGCAATGTGCTCTAACTGCACATTCATTTAATCCATATCTTTATTTTCAAATAGTATTTAAGTTGGTAGTGGAATGATATCATTCAATGGCAAAAATGGATGCATTTCTGAAGCAACTTAGACATCCTTGCATAGGCAGAGTACTCTATTAGGATAAGAGAACTATAGATACAACAAGGTAATGAGATGTCCTGACTTCACAATGTATTAGTTTAACTGAGCTTCACTTAATGAATCCAAGCCAAAATAAAAGGAGTAACAAAAGAAAAGCAATATATATCAAAGTATGGCTGAAATGGTCTTAAAGTCTACTTTGGCAAAAGAAGTGAAGATATTTTCCAAGCTTAACTGAGAGGAATGTCAAGAAGGTGAGTGAGTGAGCTGAGAATGAATGAAGGAACACGGAGGAACAATGAAAGAATAAGCTATTAATTCTCCTCCTGTTTCTCTGGTTATATTCATCCTCTGCAGTAAAAGCCATAAATTCAGGACTGTGATTGACTAAAAAGGGCACTACTTTTAAATCTAAGGGGCTCATTTAGAGTATTGAATACGTAATTTTTTTTCACATATAAAGACCAAATTGCCAGGTGCTGAGTTACAGCAAAAATGTCTCCTTCCTTAAGCAATTTAAGGATTGATGCATTAGGCTTTTCATTACATGGATTACTGAAAGGAACAATCATCAAAAATGTAAATCCTATGCTCTTGAAATCTTGAAAAGATCTCTAATTTCTTTGACTACCCACTGAAGCCCATACTGTGTCTTGAAGCACTTACAAAGCCTATCTTTCACTATCATGTTAATTGCAGTATATGACTGCTAAATCCCAGGCTTGGTGCATCTCGGATTTCTAGTTAGAAGCATAATCCAGGTAGAGTCTAGCTTTCCCCCGAGAGTCTAGATGAAAAGGTTTCAACTCCTACCTGTCTCAGGTGGTGTGTGTAGAAGACGTGCATATGTTCCTGCCATGCCCAGTTCCTCACAAGTGTAACTACAGATAGTAAGTGTAAAGGGTTTTTTTTTATGATGCTAACCTTTTCTCCCTGAAAATACCTCTCCTTTGCAGAAATGTCGTGTCTTTCAGTGGGACAGTTTGTAGTTTAATTTATTTCTGAGGCTAAATAAGAACATCAAAACCTGACACTAAACATGAGTAACTTGTTTAGCCATCTGTAGTCCTCTCACAAAATTAAGATGTTCAGTGTCTCTGGGGAACAGTTTTCTCCATGCATTTCCTCCATAAAGCCTCTTAGAGCTCAAGTGCCTTCCTATTACAAGCTTTCTGTGTGTCTACAACCGAATAATGATATGACAGTGAGGTTTGTCTCACATCTGCTGGTGTTAGCAATGTGGATACCTACTGCTAATGCGGTCACAACCTCAAGACCCTGTTTTCTCACATGCTGACACAGATGTCACGTCTGTCAGATGGATCCCCCTTAAAAGTGTCTGCTCCTCTCTGCTTGCCATAGAGGAGCCTGACAATGACTAGCCCTGATGTAAATGACTTGTCTGTAGCTGCTTGAAGTTTTTTGAGATAGCTTCAAGAATTTCTTCACACAAAGAGCAAGGTTAAATGAGAAAGGTGATAGTGGAGGTGCACCTTAATGGCAATAAGACAGAATGATGTTAACCTCATTTTACCTATTTTTTAAAGTGTAGCCTAGCATGAGAGTATGAATTCTATTCACATGATAGAAATAACTCGGCCTTACAGATCAGCGGTATGGATAGAGAGTTTAATGATTAGTGATGTTTGCATCAGGAGACACCAAGATCGTGGCTGACTATGCCATTGTCAGCCCCAGAGCGAGAAGTATGAGGGGGCGTAGAAATAAGACACCTACCCGTGAAGAATCATGGATGTGAATTTAAGTTAGTACTGCCTGCAGAAATTGCCTGAATCTCTGTGTCTGGGAAATGAAGGGGAGCAGAGGGAGGTACATGAGAGTGTAGTTAAATATACTGCCAATTATCTCCTTTAAATAAATCTGAAGAAAAAAATCAGTCCTTCCTCTTTGGCATCTCTCGCGTATCTGTTTGATTTGCGAACACTGAATAGCGTTATTCCTAATTAACATAGGAGAGGAAAAGAATTGGAAAAAGTGGTCTTTTATCCCAATTAAAGATGTCATATATGCCAGTTTAAACAGGTGATCAATGCTAATGCACCTTTAGGGGATACTGCTATCATCAAACCGATAGCAGCATGTGAAAGGACACACACATGACTGGAATTCATATTATGCTGTTCTTCAAAGCTTTTCTGATACCAGGGAACTCTTTTTCACCACCTCTAATCAATACTTCAAACTCTGACAATAAAATCAGTCCCTGGACTGAATAGCATACTGAATGAGAGAATCTGCAGTGTGCTAGCACAGAGAAAAACAGCACAGAGAAAAACAGCAACAACAGAAACACATCCTTCTTAATAGAAAGTGTCTCTTTTTTTCCCCCTCATATTATTGCTATAAATTACCTCAAAAAAAGACAGCTACTATTAACAAATCCAATGCCTCCTCTCAGGATATATTCTGTCTACTCTTATAAAAGCACCTACATATTTCTTCACCCTGGAGTTCTAAGAATTTCATCTGATATAAAAGCAATCAAGGGAATAGGGTCAACGTGGCCAAATTCTGCACTTAGTAGCAGAGTCTTCTGCACTGTTATGTTTGGTTTCAAGAGGAATGTGTTGCCTTGAAAACAAATATGCATGTAAGCTGTCCTTGCTGTGCCGCACTGCTCTTCAGAAACCTAACCAACCAGATGCTCCCAGCCCTGCGTTTCTCCTCCTACCTTCCTTCCCAGTGCAGTGCTGTCCCAGCACCTCTCTGCTTCTGATGAAATATCTGGGTATTTATATACATTCTGAATACAAGCCCAGCTGATCATGTCAGTGTGCTTTTTTTCTTCAGCAGAAAGGTACATACTCATTAACCCTGCTGATGGTTTTCCTTAGGAGTAACAGCACTTACAGATTTGTGGGAGTTGCCACCCTGGGAAGCTCTTAGCTGGCTGTGCTGTGGCACCATTCTCGTACACCTCACAAAGAAAGTCATCCTCCTGGCAAGGTCTCATGGGATGGTGAGCCTGGGAGGGTTGTGTGGAAACTGGCATCCTCTGGATGAAGTGGAGATGCTCAAACAGGTGGCAATTTTATTGCAAAGCATGTGTGACAAGCAGCTATATAGGAGAGTTGAGAAGAAAAAACTGCATCGCCCCTAGTTCTCTGTCACTTATCAGCAGGACTAAAGAAGTGATTTCTTCCAAAGAACAGAAGTGACTGAACTCGGGCACTTGGCTGTTAACAGCATGTGAACAGCAACCGTGTCACATTCAGTGTCTCCCAGTCTTATGCAAGCACAGGTTGTAGATGGGAGGCATATATGCAAGGGTGAGCAGTAAGCTAGGAGAATAACAAATAACAATTTGTCCTGTGAAAAGAACAGGTATTTTTCACTTCTTATTTCTGATAAGTTTTGAACATCTGGTGTTTTGTAGTTGCTGGCTTTCGTATTTTGTCTCCCTTGGGGTGGTAAGCACTGCTGGACAGGTTTAAATTGCTTTCTCCCAGTGAGATCCCACCACCCCAGCAAGGGTGACATGAGGCAGCATTATCAGACTTTCCCAGGAGCTAAAGAGGATCTTGGAATAACATGAAGAGCTCTTGAGGAGGCAGCCTGGGAATGTCTGAATTTAGGTTTCTTGCCCCTTCCCAGTGGGTTGCAACACCATCTGGCATGTCTACAACAACCACCGGCACACTGCTGTGTGGAAAGTCATGCTACAGCCTCAGAGAGAGGCTGTAGAGACTCCCAGATATCCTTCTGTTCCCCACCTCTCCTTGACATCAAGGTTTGCTGAGCAACCCTGGAGAGTACGCCTTACAGTATTACCTAGATGTCAGAGCTGATGACGCCTTCTTTTGTGTGCTAGTGCTTTAAGACCTGCAGCTTTTGACTTGGTTAAAGTCAACAAAGCAAAATTGAAGACCTAACTTTATGTTTTTACCATTTCTAGTGCTAGAAGGCTTCCTTCTTGAGTCACATCCGTGTGTGGTTCCATTGTACAAATACATCATTAAGCGAGCCTGGATCATCGAAATTCAAGGTACCTAAGTATTCTCAAGCCACCGTTCATCATACTAAAAAGTAGATTTGATACTCTGCTATTTAACAACTGTATGCCTCTATGTCGACTTTTTTGTTTCTCTTTAAGAGGTGATGCCAATGTTACAATTAAAAATTAACAAATATCATGCAAACTCTGCAATTCTTCTGCCAAAGTGCCAGTGTTGGGGATCCAAATGAGAAATAGGCCTGGAAGGCATTACAGTATGGATTTTACAAGAAGTCTGCTGCTGGTTTAGTGAGGCTGATATGTTAAATAACCATTTGGAAAAAAGAAACAGTGGATGCTGTCATCAGCTTTATATAGCTCTTGCTCATCATAGAATTTCTGAAATTAAAACAGTCTTGACAGAAAGATGTTATGAGGTCTTTAATGCTCTTGACTTTTTAACAGTGCTTCTTCCTTTAGAGAAGGAAATAAGGATAAACCTGTCATGGGTTCTTCAGAAACTATATAATGAGAGTTACTAAAATGTTCTTGTTCTTGGGAGGACACCGTGCTCCCAATTACTGTGTGTGGTTAATTTTTGTTTAATCCTAATATTTTATTTTATTCTAGTCCTAATACAATCCTTATATTTAATTTGCTTCAAAGATGAGATTGTATATCAGAGTGTTAAGCTGGTATGAGCTACATTTCCTTCCTACTTTGCCTATGTTTATGTTTTAAAGATGTACTTACCAAAGTGGAGTCCCTGCTTAGCATCAAATGATTTACTGTCTCCTCTATGATTTTGAAATGACAAATTTGAGTTTAAAGCTGTTTAATAACCAGTCTACCGCTTTCATGTGAGCACATGCTATAGTGGCTGCAGAGAGCCTCTAGACAGACATGAAGTCCACAGGATGATAAGAAGACACTGCCCTAAAATGCCACTTGACAGATGAGCACCTACATAGCATTTCCCCATACTTGTGCTCTCAACTTTTCCAGCCCTAATTTAGGATACATGTTTAAAATGCCTCCCTGGCATTCTGATTTGGTTGCTCTGCTGATGGATGGGGTGGGATTCACCACCAAGTTTGGACGCTGAAGTGAAAGTGCCTTATCACAGCTTAAAGATATCCCTAGTGCCTCTGGGGATGTGCAGGGGATGAGGTAGGTGCTGTCAGCTGTATCGCTCAAGGGTCATCAGGACCCCCCTCCCTTGCATCTCTCTTTTCAGAAGGGCACACATCTTTGCCACACCTGCCAGCCAATGGAGATACACCATGGTATCACAAGTACCCCTGCACACCTGTGTGTGGGCACCAAACTGAACCCCTAGATAGTACACCCAGGGGAGTCAGGAGGGTTATTGACCTGCCAAGGTGTAGGGGCATGATTCCGTTGCCGCCATGTAGGAGTCTAGTGATGTTTGAGGTTCCTAGGGTGCTTGAAACGCCGTCAGTTGACTCTCAGGCATAGCACAGGATCAAGAGAATGACCCCAAATGTTTAGTCTAGCAGCTAAGCCAGACAGAATACCCAGTGGACCTCGCACAGTGCTAGGTGCCTACATCTGGACAGTTTTACAGAGGCTGGGTGTGAGCTGGAGAGTTTGGCAGGCTCCAGATGACTTCACTGCCAGTTAGAGAAGCTGAAACACTAGAACACCAAAATTCAGGTGTCCATATAATAATGGAGTCCTAAATAATCCTAATAATTAATAATCCTAAAAAGTCCTAAAATAATCTGCTGTACCCCACTGCTGGTACCTAGGTGGTATCTCTGAGCCCTTCACTCCAAGTTATAGCTCTGCTGATCCCTTCTTGAACTGAAGTCAGAGAAGATGCTGGTGGGGTTAAATTCAAAGCTGATAGGCAGACAACGATATAAAATGATGCAATTGGGATGACAGGTTGTTCAATGGAGGTTTATATTTTGGCAAAATACATTCCTTTTGGTCCAGCTCTGAATGTAACCCAGGTGGTACATTTGCTTCGCCTATCCCGTCCTTTATATATCTGCAGATGAACCGTGATTACATATACTCTCTCACCAGTGTAAATGATGGGCAGCTCCAGGAAATCAGTAAAGTTATATTGGCATAAAAGAGTAAAAGTGAGAGGAGGAAAAAAACGAAAAGAAAAGGGATCTTCAGTATGTACTCTCTTATGCTCTTTAATCGGGACTTTTAGATATGGCTGGAAAGCAAGAGGTAACTGCTTTAAAAACCTACAGTAATTTGAAGTTCTACACCTAAGAGATTTTATTCAGGCTTAAACTTAAAGTGTTCTGTAATTAGGGTGAATTACTGAGGTTTAAACTAAGGGACAATTGAATATAGAAAAAAAATTCTCCCTGCTACCTTTTGAATTGAAACCAGAGGCAAAAGTGCTGCTTTTTAAAGTGTGTATAGCTTGATCTACAGCTTTCAGCTGGGCAAACTCCTGGGAAAATAAGTACCTTCCTATCTGATGTACAGTGGCATTCGTCCAAAGGACAAGATCCCTGAACTGGTACCAATCAGCATAAAGCCTCTGAATATGACCACCTCCAGATCTAACTCACAATGTCTTATCTATAAATACTGTCATGAAGTAGCTTTTAGATAATCTAACTCCTCTGATACATTCACAGTTTATCCTTACTAAATCATTAGGATGACACCAATTAACATGAGACTTTACAGAAATAATTTTTTCTTCTTTTTTTTTTTTTTCCCCTGGAAGAAATTCATGTTATCTGGTATGAATAAGACAGCCTTTAACCACTGCTGAAATGCAACTTGTCTGTGGAACCCAGTGCAGCCACTGAATGCTTCATGCATGGATTCTGAAGTGAGGAGTGATGCCTTCTTCAGCTGCATTTATGCGAGCATGAGAGGTCTGGGGGGTAGATCGTGAATTACCCAAATTACAACTGGACCATGACACAGTCCAATAACTCTCCTCTGCTGTGAAACATGATAGAAGTTAAAGTGGCCACAAATCTCAAGAAACTCATGTGAAAATGAATCCAACAACAAGGCTGACATATGGGCCTAGATCCTCCCAGGGCTCAGAACTTTTCTTACCGGCATTACAGCAAGGGGAGTCAGACATGTTCTGTTACGGCTTGGGCTCTTAACATCATCTGTAATACTTACAAGGTGTTTCTTAAGTTTCTTAAGAAAACTAGGATGCATGACCAACCCAATGGTCTTGTTTTCAATGAAAGCATAACTGAACTTTTGAACTGAGAACATGTTTTTGTGATTGAGTCTTTCCTGATATATTTGACAACATTTGTCAAAAGCACAGTCTATAAAAGTGCAATCCCCTTCCATTTAAATATCTGATTTGCAGAAGTTTCAATAAAACTAGAGACAAATAAGTGTAAAAATGATTGTTTTAGGTACCAGTTCATTCTTATTAATTTCTTTTTAAAATTTATCACTAGTTTCAATAATTCTAATTTTCTTTCTAATTTACTATGAAATATGATTTCATATACTACAACGAGGTATATAAAAAGAGCTAGCCTCTAAATTTCTGTGGGCATCTTTAGAGAGTTTTGAATATTTAAAAGATCTTATAAATAGAAGAGTATCCATATGGCAAGATAATAAATATTCATAAAGGTATGGATAGTCTGATTGTCTGACTCATTTTTACGATTGCAGCACTGTAGGAAACAAATATATTGCTCCTCTATTCAAGTGCTGGGTAACACATTGATCTGCCTGTCTGTTCAATCTCGGCACCTGCATAAGAATATTTTTTTTCTCATTGCATCTCGTAAACAGCAACGTCTTTTAGCCTTTTACTTTTTGAATATTGAGCTGTAAAGTTTCGGATTCCTTGGTTGGATGTCACTGTATCTGTAATGTACAACTTGGAAGGCGTATTCTTTGCACATTTCTTGAAGAGTGTACTGCATTAAAATCTATTAATTTTGCACAACTGACTGAGGAAAAGAAACTCTGTGTTTAGCATTAGGTGGGTAATGTGAAATGAATAATTTCTCACTCAGTTAATTTCCCAATGGAAAGACGTCTGCTATACACAAACTCCAGCTTGGCATTAATTGCCACACTTGTTTAAAATCTCAGTTCCACAAATAGGTACTTTCTTTAAATATGCACTCAGTTTTCCATTAAGGCAGCTCTCAAACTGGGCCAGGGAGGCTCCTGTGGGTGCTAGGCTGCCTTTGCTAAAGGAAGCTCGTCGTCTAAACCTCACCATAATAAAAGCAGTCTTCTTCAGATGGGGTATCCGTAGGTACCCAGTAAGCACGCTCCTCAAGCTAAGACTGGGCTGCAGAAAGGACTTTACCACCTGCACACACCCTGCTGTCTCAGATTAAACAGCAGTAATTAATTAGTTGCTATTTTTGCTAGATTTGCTTCTGAAAGGTCCATACAAAATTAGTATCGGAGTTTAACTCAGCAGAAACTGAGTCATGGGAAAGGGTTCTCTACTCATCGCAAACAGTTTTTCCTTATAAAGGCTCAAATTACAGCGAAGGAGAAAGACAAGTCAGAATTGCTATCCTGAAACAAGGTCCTGGGACAGTGCTTCACAACCATTCTCTCCATTTCTTAAAAAATGCCTTCATGCTTTCAACTCATATTTTACATGCTTTACTTATTTTCCACTGCTTTCCAACCTGCATTTGGCAAATTCATCAGTGTGTTTAATTCTCACTGGCCGTTCATGCCATTCATTTACGTTTACGTCAAAAACCTATATCCATGTTTCATCAACAAGCTTGTGTCATTATTACAACCTAATGTTGCTTTTGGTAATCAGTGAGAAAACAGGAGTTTTAATTTAATAGATTGTTACGCTTTTTTTTTTTCTAATGGAAAACTACAGTGTAAGTGCTCCTGAGTAACAACTTGTTATTACATATATTTCATGCTTATAATTCTTTTGCTGATACTAGCCAAATATTTTCAGCCTAAATTTTCCCTTCATACGTTTTGGCAAAAGTACTGAGCCCTGAGGATGCATAGCCCTCTATTATTAACCTTTAAGGACCAGGGAATAATTACAGTAAATTTTTATTATAATTCAGTTGTTGTTAACTGGATGCATGTTACCACCACCTCAATGAGCCCAAGCTACAAGATGAGAAAGATGGATTTCCAGCACATTATATAATTAAAATAGAAATGAAAAATTAAGTAGGGAATATTGCCATAAAATCTTTTTGGTTACAACATGCACACTACGAAGTGACATAGTTAAACTATTTCTTAGTTGAAAGGATGTTTTGAAGATGAATAGGCAGCCTGCTTGAAAAGAAGTGATATTCCGCTTTTCATCATGAAAAGTGATATTCTCTTTTCATTGCTCTTTTTCGGGAAATTTTGTCACTAGCATCAGCTAAATTTCTAGTATTCCTCTCACTGCCATGGGCTAGGGGGCTAAAATTAGTTGGGATATATCATTGTATGCACTGGTTCAGACTTAGCTCCTTTCTCTTTCAAACTGAACGAAAGCTATGTGCTTTGATCACACCAATGGAAGATGATGGTCATCTTCTCTCTTCCCCTTCTTTTCCCATTCTTTTCACCATGGAAAATATAATGTCATGGAATCAAACCTTCCAGTCCTCTTCTGGCCACTTTCCAAATATGGGAGGGAAAAAAAGGACCCTTTTTTAATCTAGTTTTGAAAATTAAATAGAAATGAGAGGTGAATATATATAAGCATTCATATTTCTACCCATAAGATGAAACTTCTGCAGAATCCCTATCATTTCCCTTTATGTTTGTTAAAGTCTTTATCTCGTTTCTATGTTGATGAATAGCACCTTATTTTGAACCAGTCTATCACAGTGAGTAGAAAGACTTTGGCAGGTATCTAGTATGGACACTTGTTTTTTTCACTTCAGCTTCCCTGCAGAGGAATGGCTCTCAACAGCAAGGTAAAGCTACTGATGGATGGCAGGAAAAGGGTGGAAATCTTTTAGTGTCTTTTTTTCTCCAGTCTTCACCAGAAAATGTGACTGTAACTGGATTACTAATTGAATTCACAGTCACATCAAAAGGACAAGAACTCAGGTTAGAATACAAAGGGAAAAATTTAGGAAAGACATTTTAGTTGCATTTTTTTCAGCCTGGCTTGGCCTGATGAATGCTGTTGTGAGATATTTAAAGAACAGGCCAAAATAATTTCAGAACAACCAGAGGCTGGCTTTGAGAATGTCTGCTGAGGACAGGTGACATTTCAGAAGGTGGAAGATGGATGATTATTTCTTCCAACAGGAGACACAGGAATTGCTGGAGAGCTAGAAGATGCCACATCAGAGACAGGAAAACAATTGAAATTAATTAATTACTCAATGAACGACTGCCAATGCTGGGAAAATAGCAAGAGTTTAACAAAGAGCCAGGATTAATTTCTAAATAAAGTATCATATCAACCTATTAATTGCCTTCCTTGATAGTGTAACAAATCTAAAGAAAAGTGAAGAGTCAGTAATGTGTCATTGTTAGACTTCAGTAAGCCTATATACACTGTTTTGCCTGACTTTCTTGCAAGCTAAGAAACACAGTCCAAACAAAGCTAATATAAGAGACTTCAAAACAGTTGGTATAAATGTACTTAGGGAATATATATCGACAGGTCACCATGGCACTAAACAGAAGTATTGGGAGGGGATTTACAGGGTTCCTGTGAGCTATTCATTGTTTTCACTAGTTATATGGAAGAAGAAAACAGTGATTATGAAACACACAATGATAGAAAACGCACTTCTTAAACTTCAAGAATACTCTAAGCTGACCCTATACTGAAGAACAAGACTAGAATTTAAAATAATGTTGATCAGTTGGAGTTACGGCCCCACAATACTGGATGAAATCCAACTCTGACTTAGGCAGGAGCAATCAGCTGTGCAAAGAGAGTGTAGGACAATGGCATCCTGAAGAAGAGGAGCTGCTGCTTCTAGTAGGTCAGAGGCTGAATATGAACTGACAGTGCTAAGCACAGCCTAGAAAGGCAGGATTTCTTATGGAGAATATATCTGAACAGTATGCAAAGCACTGAAAAGCAATCCTGTAACTCTGATTAGTACTGGGTACACATCAACCAAAACTTGTTGGGGACTCAGGCTTCAGAAAAGACATAATTAAGAGAAAAGCAACTCGTGATGTCTGAGAGCAGATAGAAGAAATGGACTTTGTAAGCGGAAAGTAGACTGAAGGGAGACACCAAGTCAGTATTTCTGTATGAAAAAGCTGCTGCAGACAGGAATGCAATGAACACGTTTCCATGTCCCACACAGATGAAACAAAAAGTCATGAGCTTAAAGTATCAGGTGAGAGATTTTCTTTAGACTACAGGAAAAGTTCATTTACAGAGAGGAGATGGATCTGGAACAGATTTTCTGGAAAAGTGTGGGGTTTTCCTCATTGGAAGTTTCTGTCACAATACTAGATATAACTTTGTTAAGACTGACATTCCCTTTCAGACCTGATTTTCTAATATTCTGTGATGCTGGGGCATCCATCATGCAGAAAAAAGAAACAGGCAGTGGCCAGAATTTCTGTTCAAACTTTCACTGCTCACCTCCCTTTCACTGGGACTCACCCTTTGTTTTCACCTGCTGCCGAGAGTGTTAAAGATGTGATAATAAACCAAAATGTAATTTATTAATTAGCTGAATAGCATTTTGAGCTACTGAAATGTTTAATGAGAATGCATTAAAAAGGATAGTGAGTCACAGAAGTAATGAAACACAGATTGTTGTGGGGATCCTAGGAAGATTTTCTCTTTCCCATAAAGTAGACACTACAATTTCACAATTGATATTATTGCCTTTATTCATATAATTTGATTTTTTTCCTAATGATTGATTTTATATGCTCAGTGAGTTTTATGAAGGTCTAATACATGTTACAGTTACTCCTCTGGGAGGGCATAGATATTCATTACTCTTATTTTCTAGCATTTTTTCCATCTAGTCTGGAACCTGTGTGTAACCAGACAAATAAAGGAGACTTTTGCCACCACCTAGTCCTTCTTTCATGTCACTGGAGACAAGATGCTGTTTCAGACTAGAGGTTATTTCCTATATAGGTTTATTTCACCAGAGGATCAAAACCATTTTCACTTAGTGCTTTTAAACCTTCAAGAAACAATTTCTGACACAACCACCTAACACTTACGAATACAGTAATAATCATCTTGATGAAAAGTAATTTATTCAATTTTTTCTGTTACCAAGTTTTTTATTTACTAATTATTATATTTTCCAAAAGCATTAACCATTAGAGGTCACAGCATAGTATGGTAAGGAAGACTTAACATAGAAGCATATACCAAACCAGGGTGAAGAGGTTACTTGGCCTTTTGGAAAGCAATCAAGTCGGGCACTTTTGCCAGTCCCGACGGCACTCTTTGTAACACAAATATAAGCTGTGTTTTCATCTCAAAAACTACTTACTAGTAAGCTCTGAAAGCAAGCTCTGAGTAAGAGGAGAGCTGGCTACATCACCAGACATGACAAATCCCCAGTCAGCCAGTTTTGAGACTCCCTGTTTCTCTTCAGTGACTGTAGAGGGATCAGTGATACGCGCTACACCAATGCCATGGCAGTACCACTTTCCTAACCCTTGTGATCAGGAGCCACAGTTATCCTGGAATAGGCAATATGAATTTTGAACTCCTCTCTGCTCCTCTCTGCAGAGCTTAGCCCCATCCAGTGTCATCCTGCGTCTCCACCCTGCTCCATCCCTTCCCCACACCCTGTGTGGGGCTGAGGCACAGATGCCTGCAGAGCTTCCCTACTCCAGCTGTTCATTATCTCCATTTGTGCAGAGGGAAGGACACTAGAGGGCCTACAGTTTTTCTCTTCCACCTGGCTAGTGGGTCTCTAGGTGAGCTCACTGAGGTGATGGTGCTTTCTTGTGATGAGGTGTCTACCACAGGAAGAAGTACCCCAAGGATACTATTTGCCTGCTCCTGATCAGACTGTACGGGGAAAGCCACTGAAAAGTGTGGGAAGAAGGTGACTCAACAGTCCCATGAAACTTTCAGTTCAGGAAGATGTTGAGGGGTATTTTGATATATTTTTAGTTTAGCAGAGTGACAGAAAATTTAGGCTAAATTTAGGCTTTTGAAGTTACTAAAGAATGCAACGGGTCACATGACTGGTTTTTACGTTTCCCTAAATTATATCTATGCAGATAAAATCATGCCGTTTAAACAAATGGCTGGACACACCAGTCATATCCTTCCTACAAAAATCACCTACAAATTAATCCCTGATGAAATAACATGTCCTACAGACTAATACATATTAGTCCTGAATTATCAGATTATCATCCTGTAGATATCTAGAAAGTCAGGTGCTGAGCAGAAGGGATAATGTCCTTTCGGTCTTAGATAGAAAGTACAGCTAGGAAGCATCCCGAGTCAGCTGTTTAAAAACACACATACCCACATCACTGTGAAAAGATTGATGCAAATCTTCTGATTACAGCTGTGCATAGCCTGCTCCCTAGCTCCTCAATACTTTGTACGACAGGGACCTGAATGAGTATGGCTAGGCCACCATTGCATACTTGCACATCAATTCCCCACCAAGAAAATGTGGAAGAGGACACCTTCTTACAATGCTAGAGGTACTGTGAGACTAAAAATCACTTAGCAATCCTGACAGGTGCGTACAGCTTTATGGCAAGGCTGTAGCATTGTACATAGCAATGCATAGTCACTGCCACATCAGTATAAAGGACTGAGCAGTTTTACAAGGCTTTTGAATTACTTGCTATTTTAGCTGAGCTCCCCTTTATAAGAAAAGAGATATAAAAAGAGCTGGAAGAACTCTTTTCCTTTGCCAGTGACTTGTTCTTGTCCATACTTTGTGCTCCAGTTTTCCTGCTTCAATTATGCAGCATCATGCATTATACAATGCTCCTCAACACATAGGGTCAGCCTATAAATGAAGAGCATTAATTCGGTGTGTCAGATAATGGGCACTTCCTCCTGCAGAGTGGTAGCTTCAGAAATGGTCTCATCAGAAGTATCATCAGACGTGTGAAGCATTTGTTATGAGGCAATAATGATGGTGTCTCTATTTGCTGGCTGTTCTGTGGGAATACATGTAAAGGTGAAGCATCACCTTCCTGGGAGAACTTTTATTGCACTTGGCCACTTGTATTAAATTTTAAGAATTCAGCTTCCATAGCAAGCTCCAAACAGTAATCACATGGGTGCAAGTAGATACATTAAATAAGTGCAACTTACATAGTTTACTGTACCAAAACAGGTTTATTTACAGTCCACTTCCATGATAAAGGAAAAATGTGCTTGTATATGTGTATTTGCACTGGCAGTATGGATTGGGGGGACACAACATAAAATGTATTTTTGTGTAAGGGAAATACCAATGCTTTTGAATAAACTGAACACAGCAGCTTTGCTTTGACCTTTTCATGGAATCAGTGATGTTTTCTGCTGAGCTCAGCAGTTAGGTAAAAATATGAAATCTTGGCACGAACTAAGAAAATTATCTTGGAGGTCAAGTATGCAGACTTTTTTCTGGGTTATAAATATATCTGGTCTTTCAGCATCTTACCTAGTAGATGGGAGAGTCATGTCATTATACTCTATGCCTGTCTGTCGGTCTTAAATCAACAATCTCAGTTGAAAAAAGCCCTTGAAAGATGGAAATTTTGTGTCTATGGGAAAGATTAAATCTGTGACAAAATCCCCAAGCAACACGAGGTGTATTTTTAATCAGAAAAATCTCATCTGCTGTACCCGTGGTTTTGCTTTCACTCAAGTCCTCTCACACATGCATACATGCTACTGAAAGTTATTGCCAGGGGTGTGTCCCATAGCTGTGCATAGATTAATTTGTGTTAACAGGTTGAAAAAATTGAATAGATCATGAAAAAAGAAAAGCTAAAGCCATCTAATGAATTGTGCAAGAATGACACTTGGTTCCTCCATTTAATTTGATAACAGTTGTACAATATACAATATCACTACAGAAAAAGAAGAGACTTTGTTTTGTAGTGGGTTATTGGATAGACTTGCTGTGATGGTAAAGCAATAAATTAAGAAGCAGATCAGGCATTTTTCAATTAGATTTATACGCTCCCCTCACTAACATTGTATATAATAGGAAGAAAATGAGACTATTTCACAGGAAGGGCTTTTTACTGCATTTAGTCGAGGACAACCTTTTGGTTGCTTTGGTTGCAGCTGAGACCTAAGCACAGTTCACTGGCTGTATAAAATTTATGTCTATAAAATGCATGAGGCCAGCAGGTCTTCTAATGATCTTTCATACAGAAACCATTTGTATAGTTCATCCTACATGCAAGTTAATGAAGCCAGTGAGCTTAACACTATGGATAATTTTCCCTCGGAGCCTTAATGGCAAGGTGGCAGTCTTTCAGAGACAGTTGTCCAAGCTGCACTCTTCCCCCTCACAGACATGCTGCTGTCCACAGGATGGGAACAAATGGAGCGTGAAAGCCAGTTTGGGTCCTTCTACCAGATACTGAGCTTCTCTTTTAAAAACATCGGTCAATCAGGCTGACGTTTCCACTTAACCTTGTGAAACAGAATGGATTTTCTCCTTGTTGACATTTAAGCAGGTACATCACGTGTGCACTCTTTGTAGCTGTGGCACAACTGTTATATAAGCGATTGAAAGGCTGAAAACCCTGTCTGTTTCCAAACTATTTCTGGTTTTAGATGGAGAGATTTTCTTCATGCTGGAGGAAGCCCTTATAGTCCATTCTGGCAGATCTATGGCTCCTGATGTAGGGCACAAATAAACAGGTTTATTGCAGGCTAGAAGCAAGCTGCTGACAGACTCTGGGTCAGCTCTGGATGCCTTATAAACATTCGGCTTGGAAAGAAGGGGGTGTTGACAACATACTTCCTGAATGATTTTAAAAAGGTCGTTTGAGGATGCTAACATCTACGTTGTCAAGGTGGAAGATCAAGCCATCACTTGGGCTGAAAATACTAACTTCTTGAATGTAAATGTTTTGATTTTAAACTCTAGACTACATAGGAGAAAAACCCCATCAAACCCCATGAAATACAATAGAGGAGTCCCTAAATGCTTTACATCATTAGGACAATATTTTTTCTGTGTGAGAGAGGGGGCTTTATTGCTCTGACATTTTAAATTTGAAAGGGATCACCACTCTTAGTTTCTGTCCTTCCCATAGATACAGGCAATCTGTCTACTACAGAAAAGAAAAAGTAAAAGAAGAAGAAAAATAAAAATAAAAATAAAAAGAAGAAGAAAAATAA
>NW_010401497.1:0-2954 GCF_000710305.1 Buceros rhinoceros silvestris
CCTGGCTGCAGCTTGCTCTGGGCCTGCCCAGGTGCCCCCTTGTCCCCGGGCTGGTTTCCTGGAGGAGCAGGAGCAGGAGACGGCCGTTCTCTCTGCCTCTGCCCCCTTTAACGTTTGTTGCTTCTGCTCTTGCCTCAGATGTGTTTGATCTCGGGTAAATCCAGACTGTTGCTAGGTCAGGCCTGGCTTTTGCTGGGCTTTCTAAACTGAATCATCTTCTCTGCCTGACCGGTTCCCAGCGTGGTCCTCACCGCTTGGTGACTCTGGCCTCACTCTCTGGTTGCCAGGGGTGGTTTAGGTCAACAAAAAGCTTCATGCTCTGGTTTTTGCTCCTGCTGCTCATTCCAAGCCTGACTCTGAGGCCAGAACCAAATCGTAGACTCGGTGACTGTTGAGTCATGAATCCCTCGTGCTGATTCCTCGTGGATAAGGTGGGGGCTGAGGTGGTCGTTAATCAGCTGACGCCCACAGCAGTATTCCGTCAGTGACACCACCGCAGCGGGACCTGGTGGGATGGGGCCCTGTTAAAGCAGCGGTGACGGGGGCATCGTCGGGCCTTGCTGCTCTTGGAGCTAAAGGCGAGGCGGGGGTCTGTGCTTTTGTCTTTAAACAGGGAGCGACGCCAAAGGACGGACCGAGTGCAGGATGTACCATCGTCACGGCTTTGCTGTCGCTGGCCATGAACTGCCCAGTGAGGCAGAACGTGGCCATGACTGGAGAGGTGTCGCTAACTGGAAAAATCCTTCCCGTTGGTGGCATCAAGGAGAAGACAATTGCGGTGAGAGCTCGTCTGGGCATCGGCTGGGGGAGGGATCCCTGGGCCGGGCCCGGAGGGGACTGGGCCAGCCTGCGTGGTGGCTCCTGTGGTGGCAGAGGCAGTGATTTAATACCCGCT
This sequence comes from Buceros rhinoceros silvestris, assembly GCF_000710305.1. Lineage (NCBI taxonomy): Eukaryota > Metazoa > Chordata > Aves > Bucerotiformes > Bucerotidae > Buceros > Buceros rhinoceros. The sequence continues at coordinate 896 of NW_010401497.1, forward strand.
GGGGGGAAGCAGGGCCTGCGGGGTGGGCACAGGCGTGTCACCTGTGTCCCTGGCTGTGAGGAAGGAGATGGGACCCCAGCTTTGTGCCATCGGTGACATCGGTGCTGATCGTCCCCATGGTGAAGTGCTCTTCCCTAGTGCCAGCTGGAATTTGTCTGACGTGCAGTTTCTGGAGATACCGCGGCTGATCGCTTTAGGGGGAGGAACCTCCTCCTAACGCCTGGCGCGTCCCCCATGAAGTTCCTCTGGCTACTTCAGTTTCTACATTTTTTCTTTTGTGAGCCGCACAGTCTGAGCTCCCTCAGGGTGGGGTTCATCGTGGTTCTTGCTGTGTTGGTTTCAGCCCCTGGCAGTTGTCACAGTTCTTTTCCAAGGGCTGTACCTGTGTTTCCATCCACACAATCCCCATCCAGCTCCCTCACAGTACGTGCAGTTTTCTGTCTCCGAGAAGGGTGTCAGCCCTTCCCGGAGCCTGAGCTGGGGCCTCACGGCAGGTGTCTGTCCCCAAACCCACCTGGGCCACAGCCTGGGCCGTGCAGTTCCTTCTCACGGCTTTCACACGGGTCACGTTGCCGTGGGGGTTGGCCGCTGCAGGACTGGCCTGTGCTGGGTGGCACCGAGGGGCCGCACTGGCAGGAGTGCGAGTGGCCACCCAGGATCACCGTAACCCAAGTGGGTACGAACGTGCCCCGTGAGTGGGCTCCGCTCCCCCCGGTGCAGCGAGGTCCTGTGAGCGGCGCAGGGGTCGCACGCACTGATTGGGGGGCGGTCTGAGGAACTCTTCCTCGTTCTTCCCCATTCTGGGGTTTCTCCTCACCCAGTTGGAACAGACTTAAACCCCTGTCACATTTATTGCTACTAAACCACCTCCGGCTGTCCCAGCAGCTGAGGTGGGACCAGAGAGTGAGTTCTGGGGGCTTGGGGAGATCTGGAACACAATCCATCCACAGTGGATGAAGGGATGGACAAACAGCCACAAGTGCCGTCCCTGCTGCTCTCCAGAAGAGAGCCAAGGCTAGACCGTGCTCCTGAGGAGCCAAGTTGTTCTTCCTTCCTGAATGGGAGGGTCTGGAGGATGGGATTAACCGTTTCTGGGGCTCCACCAACAGCAGAACTTTCTCCTCCCTGCAGGCCAAGAGGGCGGGTGTTACCTGCATCGTCCTGCCGTCGGAGAACAAGAAGGATTACTATGACCTGGCTGGATTCATCACGGAAGGGCTGGAGGTGCACTTCGTGGAGCACTACAAGGAGGTGTTTGAGATCGCGTTCCCCACGCTGGATCCTGCTGGAGGATGACGTTCCTCAGCCTGGCTGGAAGGTCTGTCCCGGAGGCGCAGCCCCCGCCCAGAGATGGGTGACGTGGGGGCAGCCTGGAGCGGGACACGGAGCTATCGCTGCTGCGCAGCTGCCAAGAGGAATCGTGGCTTTGCTCGAGTAACGGATTTCTCACTCTTTAAAAGTTTTGGAATTATGATCCGCACTGAGCATTTCCAATAAAACAGTGAAATTTTATCTGAGGAAAGTGCACGTTACCAGCCACCATCAGGGGAACTGGTTGAGTCTCTAATTAAAGATTTTCCAGTATTTCACTCTAATTCTAAAGAATCCATGGAAAACCACGGCACTCTGCAGCACCGGGGCTGCTCCTGCTGTACTGCTCCGGGAGCAGCTCTTGGCAACCTCTCCCTGCCTCGACTACTCGCCTGGAGGGAGTCACCCTGCTGCAGTCTGGGGATGCTCCCACTGGACCAGCACCGCAGGAAGGGGACAGATGGCGGGACAAGGGGACACCAGGAGCAAGAGCTGCTCAGGGACCAGGCGGGGAAGGAGTGCAGAGTTACCACTGTCCCCAGCAGCGGTTTGTGTCCCCTGACTTGGCTCCTGGCAGCACCGAGGTTGGGGGATGACTGGGAACAGCCCCCAGGCCAGCACCAGCCCCTCCGGCTGCAGGGAGCTAAGATGGTGATGGGAGCTCCGGATCAGCCAGTTCAGGGCCGCGTCAGCCCCGTCCACCCGCAGCAGCCCTGGGGCAGCCCATCGCTCCAGGCTGAGGCACACA
>NW_010401497.1:3033-4306 GCF_000710305.1 Buceros rhinoceros silvestris
ATCCCCCCAGGCTGATGCCCACCCCCCCCCCCCCGCAGTTGGCGCTCGGGACAGTGAGAAAGGGCTTTATTGAGTTACAGGCCGGACACCTCAGTCCTTCTTGGCCGCAGCTTTCCTCATGGCCGCCAGGACATTGCTGAGCTCCTCCCGCTTCCGCTTGGCCCGGATGTGAGTGCCAACCTGCGGGCAGAGCAGAGCCCAGTCAGCTTCACCCCCCAACAGCCCCTCAAGGGCAGCAGGAGGGTGCAGTCCTGGTAGCCAGGACTGGGGCCCGGCCCCCCCAGCCCAGAGGCACCGCCCTCGCAGTTCAGGGGTACTAAAACCCCCTGTCCGGGGTGAGGCAGAAGCTTCCAGCTCTCTGGGCTATCCCCAGCAAGTCCCATTTCCAGCTGCCCCCAGCCGCGCTCTCTCCTCCTCCCCCCAGCTCTGCAGATGGTGCAGAAACGAGGCAGGTCTGGGCCCCTGCAGCCTGGGGAGGTTCTGGGGAAGAACCTTCACACCCACCTCCCACCCGCCCCAGGAGCATTCCCTCCGCTCCCACAGTTAAACCAGCAGCTTCCTGAACAACTCAAGGAACAGGAGGGTGGACGGAGGGCAGGAAGCTCGCGCTGAGCAGAGGTTCTGCCATCTCCTTACGGTGGCAGCTTGACCCACCCTCTTCTTGATGAACTTCAGAGCACGTTTGTCTTTGGAAACTTTCAGCAGCTCCATGGCGCGTCTCTCGTAGGGTGCGAAGCCACAGACCTCCCTGATCATGTCTCGCACAAACTTGGTGTGTTTCGTCAGGCGCTACAGGAACAGGGGAAAAAAACCACATGGATCAGTGATGGTAAGTGCTCGTTATCCCTGGACTGCGAAGGGCGGTGGCAAACCTGGGTACGGCCCCAGAAACAGCTTCTGCTGCTGGCGTGTCCCAAGGGAGGGCAGTGCCCGAGGTGCTCCGTGACACCACGAGACACACCTGGCTGTTGCCGCTGGCTTGGCTCTGCTCGTGCGCGGCTTTGCCTTAACCCTTAAACTGCTGGAGGTCAACCCGCGGGTTTTCCCACTCCTCCCATTCTCTTCCCCCATCCCCGGGGAGTGGGTGAGAGCAGTTCAGTTCCTGGCTGGGGTTAAACTCAACTCAGCCCCAGCTGCGGCTGAAGCGCTTCTGTCTCGCTCCGCTGCTGGTTCTCCCCGAAGCGGCTGCTCCACACCCTCCTTCACCCAGTTGGTGCTTTCGGCGATTTGAGCCCCTGCTCCCTGGGCGACACCACCCGCTCCGGACCCTCAG
>NW_010401498.1:0-467 GCF_000710305.1 Buceros rhinoceros silvestris
ACCGCCCTTGATGGACCTTCTGCCTTGGGGCTGGGGCTTTAGTCCGTGTGGCGGTTTACAGACCAGGCTGCCGGGAATCCCCCGGGTTGGCTTCGCTCCCGTTTCTGTGAAGAGCCAAGGAGGCTTCGTACAGGCGCAGACGGTGCCACCAGCCAGGGTTCTGCTCCAGCTCCTCACTCAGCTGCTGTCTAGAGGCCAGTGGTCCGCCCAGCCCCTGGCTCGGGCGCTGTGCCGGGTGAGGTTTTAAGCTGGTGAGATGATAGGGGACGAATTGCTGGGTGAAATGACACAGAGTTGCGACAGTTGCTGAGGCTGAAATGTTTCAGTTATACCCTGGAGCTTCACTTTTCCCAGTTAGGGGATGTGGCTGTCCCAGTCACTCTGTTCTGTAGATAAAAATGTGCGGAGCGTGGTTGCTAATGCCTCCCCTGCGTCAGCGGAGCACAACCCGACCCCCGGCTGCCTTT
>NW_010401498.1:555-2526 GCF_000710305.1 Buceros rhinoceros silvestris
TGCGTCAGCGGAGCAAAACCCGACCCCCGGCTGCCTTTGCCTCGTGTGCCAGGACACCGTTAGTACCCGCCTGGGTTTTAACAGAGAGCGTTCTCAATCGCCAGCTCCTGGTGGTTCCGCGGGGCTCTCGGAGCGGGCTCTGCTGCGGCTTTGATGTGTCGATTCTGGTGGCGGTGGTGCGAAGGAACGGGAAATCGGGAGGTGAATCTGAATACGGGCTTCAGAGGAAGAATACATAGTAATCAACTCTGGCTTGGAAACATTTTTTCCCCAAAATGCAATTTCCCAAGTCCCATTTTTAGATAAATTCAGTATAAATTATGTGTTGATGATTCTTTTTTCATTTTTTTTTACTTTAGCTTTCAAATGGGATTCCTATAGAGAGCTGGTTCATGGATAAAAATGACAACGAACTGCTAAAACTGATCCCGTTTCTCGAGAAACTCGTAGAGCTGGTAAGTGGTTCCTTTACGCGGCTCTTCCCCACCTGCCGCCCAGGAACGATCATTAGCGGTGCTGGGAGTATGGTCACGGCTTTTATGGTGGAGCCGCTGAGGTGTCGGTGGCCGGATGTGACGTGCATCTTTCAGAAGGGCTGCTCCGGGCAGTGTTCCACACAGCTCCAGGACGTAGCTACCTGTAGCAGAGACAGACTGACCTTGCTCCTGACAGGGTGCTCAGTCGAGGGCCGTAGGACTGTGACATGGGTCAGGGCGGCTGGAGGCTCCGAGGGGCTCCCCGGTCTGTAGTGACCGCTGCGGTCTCTTGCGGCTACGCATGTTCCTGGCTTCTCTTTGGCCTCGGCAAAACAGCGGGGTCAGGAAGCTGCCCCAGACAGAGTCTTGTTTCTGGACATGTTCGGTCTCCTCAATCCTGCCCCTCTTCTCTGTTTCCCCGCGGAACGAAGATGTCCGACCTCACATCAGAGACAGATTTCGCTTGCATGACTTGCTACCCCCAGATTAAAGCCTTCTGTCGAATTGCTGAAGGGGGAGAAAATGCAGGACCCTTTTGGACTGAAACAAAACATTGCCATTACTGTTGAAATTTTGCATTTTTGTACCCCGTCTTGCTTTTCTTATCTTTGGTGCCCAACAATAATCAAGGGTGACAGGAAGAGACTCCCTCGGTGTGAGGTGGAAGCGTGCGGGGCGGTCCCGCGCACCGCAGTGGGTAGGCTAGAGCAGAAAAGTCTTTAGAACTAGTGCGACTCCGATGAAATTTTTTACGTACAGGACATCTGCAGTTTATACAGAATTCTGTGTCTGCCACCAGCAGCTTGACCTGTAGAAACACAGGATTTTATGAAATAACAGAGATTGAAAATGGACTCGTGTTTTCTCTCTGTTCGGTGCTCTAAGTGGGTTTGTAGCCACTTTTCTGTTACTTTTAAGATTCTCATTTCAACAGGAATGGCCAGTAAAAGTTGTTTTATTTTTCCTGTTCAGGTTTATAACCTTTTTACACTTTTGACCTGTATTAGACTAGAATTTCATTATGCATTCCTTTTAGTTGAGGCGCTTCATAGTTTTTCTGGAAATAGCCCAATTTTCTTAGTTTTTTATTAAACAGTTGGATGGCCGTTTTCCTGCTTCGTCTGCCTGCATCCTGTATATTTGTTTAAAAATACTCTAGTTTTAGTCCACGTAAGTTTCATTTAGAAAGAACCCCCCCGCATTTATATTTCTGTACTATTCTACGGTAGTTGGAATCTTTTCACAAAATCAAGAGACTGGCTAGAGAAGAAGAACCTGAGAATTACTAACGCTCCGGATCTTGTAAACCATTGTGATGGCACGTTCTCGGGACAGCCGGAGCCCTGCGGCGGCACGACCCACCGACGGACACGGAATACCTCAGACCGGGCCACGCGGGCGGGTCCGCACGGGAGAACTGGCGTGGCCACCTCGTTGGTTCGGTGCCGCTCGATCCCCGCTGCCTCCCATCTCCCCAGGACCCTGCGGCGGGCGG